>NC_138550.1:61894766-62102130 GCF_964273705.1 Natrix helvetica
TGTCCACCTTAAGAACAACTTCTGACAGACCTGTGGCTAAAGTGTGTAATTTTTTATCAAGTTGATCATGTTTTTTAATGGTATCCTGAACCATTTCTTTAACCTCCTTAATTTCTTTGCGTAAAAAAGCATTTTCTTCCCTTATAAAGTCCTTGAGATCCTGATAATTTATGTAGCACCCGGTGAAGCTTTTTTTCCCGTTGCCATAATTAATAATTCTTACAGCCGCCTCTAGCTGTCACCATTCAATTAACTTTCGTTTTCCTTAGGTATTCAGCTGTAAATTAATACTTGCAAATGTTTCTTTCTAAGTTGCTCGAAATTAAAACTTTGACATTTAAGTAGTTCAGGTTATGTAAACTGGCTTAAAGATTGTTAATAGTTAGGGTTGTTTCAGCCGTTCCGCCTTTACTGCCCCGGCTATCAGCAGGTAATTAGCTTTCGTTTTCTGTAGGTTTTCAGCTATAAATCAACGCCATTTTGAGTCCTTTGTTCTAAGCCCCCGCCTCTCGAACTCAGCAGTAGCGTTCTTTTTAAAGAGATTTTTTTTTCTTCCCCCAATTAAAACTTAAAATACTTGCAAAAGTCTTGCTTCCTTCTTGGGATGTTAAGATGTTAAGATGTTAAGGCTGCTCCCGGCGACTGGCTCTGCTTTTTATAGCAGAGGTTATCAAAAAGGCAGGAGAAAACAACAACTGCGAAGGGGGGCAAACCTCGTCGGACTCCGGAGGCTATAAATCCTCCTGGAGGGTACACGAGGGCTCAACCCAGCAGCTGAATCTCTCCCTCATAAATTCCAAGAATTTACGAGTGTCCGAGGTGTTAAAGATCGTAAAAAAACACCTCTAACTGTCTCTTGATCTGACAGGCTCAAAGAAAAGCCTGCCATCGGCACCAGGAACAACCGGAAGCTCAAGGGTTGCTTACTTTCATCTGTTGGCACCAACATACATGCATTATTCTTCAGCATCATATTATAGAAACATCACAGTTCATGGCCATGTGGTTGGAACAGGATATGCAGAAATATACACAGTGCAGCCACATTTTCTACATTGCAAGCTGTTATTTCCTCAGTTTGAAAGTCCCTGTTAAGATGGTTTCGATATTACTTTAGCTTTGCAAGCACAGATTTCTAATTTGGGACCTCCCAGTGGGCATCCATCTCAACCTGCATTTATTACTCAATTTATTCCAGTCCCAAATTCCATATATGTGTTCCAATCAGGAACAGTTAACAATGACAAACTATTTGAGATAGTATGAACAAAGATTGGCAAAACACAGGGTAATATTATGCAGCCTAAAGCAATCATTCCAATAAGCGCAACTACAGTTTGCAAACCAGGCAATTTTGACCACCATCCACTAAAGGCATCAGAGAGATCCATCCCCTTCCATGTTTGCACAGATTGTTGGAGACCATGGTTTTTCAGGGCAGGTGCCAGGCAGTGGAAGGATTTTTGTGCAGGGTCTGTAATGCTGGATTGCTTCCTTGTGGCAGAATTATTCCATTTGATGCACAATTCCGCAGGAAATGAAATAAAAAGTGTCACTGAGTAAGTTTTGTTCATAGTGTGATGGTTTGTAAAGTCATCTTCTTACAAAGGGCTAGAAAAGGACTATGATCAGGAGAGGGATATCCCTGCAGTTGTCTATACAAAGCATAAACCTGACCCTGGGCCAACGTGAGAAGTGGTTTTGGAATTAAACATGTAGAAAGCAAATTTTCCATATATACACTTCAGACAAACAAAAGGCATCAGTTTGTGTGATGTATGCAAGCTGTACATATAAGTCTTGTTTCATGTGTTGTTCAAGCGAATGTCTGGGTGATATGACAGCTGCTGATGCCAAAGTACAGTTATTATCAATTAAACACAAAATTTGCAGCACACAAATTCTCGGGTGCGCTTTGGTGGTTAAATTCTTCACATCTCCCCATGTCACTGGATGACTGGCATGACAGGATCGGGTTGGTGTAAAGTCACCGTTGCCATCTCTGGGATAGGAGTCAGGGGTTGGTGGCACGACATCTTTGGCTGGACCCTGTAGATTTAAACACAGCAGCCTAGCCCCACCCCCAAGTAATTAAAGTTATCGGTCCTAACCATGTTTTGTCTGGTAATTGGTGTAAATATACCAGATGAAGAGGCAAACTTGTTTTTTGTTGAAAATGCCTCTGATAAGCGGCCGAATTAGAAATTGAAAAATTCAATTGATTCAAAGTAAATAAACAAGGATTGAGTTTGTTTTGCATGGCTGGGAGGCCGAGGCATTTTTCCTCTTTTGATTTATTCAGGGCATGTTTGTGAGTCAGTTCAATTGGGCGTCCCAACATTGCAAAGGTACGAATGCAGTGGTTGATAAGTGTCAATGGAAACATGTAGATATTTCCACGGGGCAAATGAAGTATATTGGGTGACATCCATTTGCCAGATTTGTCAGGATTCAGTGCCCCTAGGATTTACTCCCATAGGCACTGAATGTGCTTGATGACTGCATGTGGGGCATTGTTGAATGATTGCAGCCGCTTCTGTTGAAGAGAGATCAAATTGTTTCATAAATGCCATTGAAAAGGCTGATGGCTTCTGATGTGAGAAACATGAAAGGAGTGTTGTCTTTTTGAAATAAGAATTTGTAGAGAAAGAAAAAGGGATAACAAGGTAGGTTCAATAGAAGGAGAAAGGTAAGCTTCATAAATAGAAGAAATAATTTGAGAGACATACAGACTATCCAAAATGAGATTAAAAGGCTGATCAGAAATTTGTTGAAATGCTAGCAAAGATGCATAGAGTTCCAGAGGAAAGGTACAGTTTTTGGTTTGGAGCTTCTTTGTAGATTGTTCCTGTTTGCACCGCCCCCAAGGGCACGGCACTGAGCCTTGAAATGACCAGGTTTCCCACAATTTAAACAATTTCCGGTAGGGCGGGGAGAAGCAGATGAAGAAGAAGCAGAAGAAGAAGAAACAGGAAACACACCATTTTGTTGCAACGCAGCAGCAAGAGCCCCCAACTTGTGGTCAGTTGTACCCACGATGTGACAAGCCTGAAGGAAATCAGCTAAAGTAACCCCGGGATGATTTGCTATAGGTTGAAGAACCTTTTGACAATCCCTATTACCATTTTCATAAGCCAATTTCAGAGAAAGTTCATCTCAGGCATCCTCATTTTTCGTCCTCAAAAACATATCTCTGACTTCCTCTCACTTATCTGAAATCCTCTCTTACAATGACCAATTACTGTACAAAATGCACATTGATTTGGTCCCAAAACAACCTCATCAACTGCCAAAGCTAACATCTCCATTTCAGCACCAATATCTGATTGTCCTTCCAAATTTTCTTTTAAACTGAGCTGGATTCAAACAAAAATGTTACTCACTCTCTCTGACTACATATTGTAATTTCTAAGTCATATCTGTAAGAATTCCTAATAGGGCAGCAACTAGCGCTGCCGACAGACAAACAAACAAACAATCAACAGATCAATAAACAAATAAACAAACAAACGTGCCATCTGTTAAGTATGCAAAGTGCACGCAAACATAAAAACATAAAAGAGGAAAAAAACAGCTTAAAAAATAAAACAAACAATCTAAATAAAATAATTTGAGTCAATATTAAAATTTTCCAAAAAGCAAAGTTGAATTAAAACTTCAGATGCAGGCATCAGATATCACCCTTTACCCCGCCTTTCTCGGCTGGCAGGAAGTGAAAAGAAAAAAAATGGTGAAAAGAACACAGCCCCCCTCCTCCTGCCTTCTCACCAGGGGCAAAGAGGGGGGGGTGAGAGGAAGGGAAAAATGTTTTGTTAAAATGACAGGCTCTTTTAACACAACACGCTCTGCTTTTTCAGCCAACAAACCTTACATTTCAAGCATCCAATACTGACTACATACACACCCATTCACACCTATAGTTACATTTCTTTTGCAATAAATCAGTCATTAAATTTATTTCAATGAACTAGCTTACCCCCAAAGCAGTGAAAACCCAGGCAGTAGTTTTAATCACAAAAGTGATAGGGCCCTTTAATGACTGTCTGAGTTGGCCTGCCTCAAGGCAAAAGCACATTCATTTTGCTGGCCAGCAATTAATTAATTAAATCACATTAATGTTACACACTATCATTATAGATGCAAAGAACGGTAAGTCAAAAGAAATTAAATGCACAGCGGGGGAGGATAGCAAAAGCAGAAGTCAGGAAAGGGAAAGCGAGAGTTGTATTTTTTCCGAGGACACATAAATCATTTTTGTACTAGGGTTTTGATCCCTGATGAAAGAGAGGGCGAGATGTTACAGACATGCCCCTCCTTGGATTTTTACACTCTCTTTTAAAATAACGCTTTTCTTGAGGTTTGCTGCCTTGCAATAAAGCAGCTACTAACAAATTAGTTTTATAAGAAGATGTTCTTATGTCCTGACACACTTCAATCATATCTGCCAAATGTATTTTAGAAGGTAAATCAAATTCTTTTTTGATATCATGGGCAGGACTTTCCTGTTATTTTTAAAATCAGCCAATTGTTTTGGTTTATTGGTAAGGGTTTGCCATGATTAAGACAGAAGGTCAATTAATTCTTTTTTATTTTTTCTTCAAACGAGGGAGAGATTTCCCTCCATTTGAGGCAATTTTAGTCTTTGTTTTTATACAGTGGTGCCGTTAAGTTTCTACAGACGATTGGCTTCTTGATTAAAAGGGAAAGTTCATGCCTATAAAAGGCATGAGACTTTGAGAGTGAGGAGCTCATACTTACGAAGCGCTTGCCCGCCAGGTGCGTAAGATGAGAATCAAGGCGCCGAACACGTAGCCACAGGACTCGGCGTGGGACAGCCGAAGGCAATTCGGCACGTCGGGGTCACCAGTTGTGATTGTGTGGCTGGCTGCCACACGGTGACGACCTCGTCTGCTTTTGGGACCCTTGTGAGGGTGCACCTGAGCCAGGCTTTGAGACCCCCACAGGGGTGAGAACCCTCGTTAGGGTGAGCCTGAACTAGGTGGGTCTGGCTCTGCTAAGGAAGCACGAATACCATGATGTGTTGGAACGCATCAACCAGCTCAGCGAGATGCCAAAAAGAACCCCCACTGGCTGATTGAGACGGTATTTATTAAGGCATACAAGAAGGGTTTTCGTAATACAACACACGATTACATGATTGGTTAAAAGCCTGTTGCAGGGCAAAACTTAAGCAGGTTAGAAGCTTTCCATAGGATGTGGTTTTCTCTCATGCCCGGAGTTCTCTGGACAGGCTTTGTGGTTTAGCGTTTCTGTGTAAACAGCAGGTGCTTTAGCTCGACAAAGGATGTGGTATTTTTATGTCGTTAGGCATGTTAGCTACAGCCCATACCACCAACTCCCATTATGGTGGAAGGGGATCAACATTTTGAAATTAAATATATGCTGGAATCCCACATTCACCATGGCTCCACACAATATTTAGTGGCATGGAAACACTTACCATCCTCTCAAAATGAGTGGGTAGCAAAAAACATGTAAAAGCTCCCACACAGTTAAGGAAATTCCACATGAAATACCCTCAAAAAAACCATCCTAAATCATAATGTATTATATCTTTTACGTCATTCCAGGTGGACTTTCCATTTTTCTGAGGAGGATGTAAAAGAGATAAAGGCAAACATTTCAATCAAAGAACCTGGAGTTATCTTCCACTGAAAAAAACATGTTTTTCTTTGTTCCATTGCCAATCAATTCTCAATTGCACCATTACCCGTTTCACCACTTGCACCATAAAATGTGTACCTTTATCACTATCAAAGGTTTCAACCAACCCATATCTAGGTATTATCTGCTCCAATATAATTTTCACCATCACCTGTGCATTTGCCCTTGCACATTGAAAGGCTTCAACCCATCCAGTCAAATGATCCACTATTACAAATAAATATTTCAAAGTTCCCACTGCTGGCATTTCAGTGTAATCCACAATGAGTTCTCTCATGCACTCTCTCTATTATGTTTTTCATAATTGTACTCATATTCACCTGGTTCAGTGAATTGATGTTTCAGGTCACAGACTGGGTTTTACTGCTTTTTCTTGTCCCGGCCTCCATCCAATTTAGTTAGGAGCGATCCCTCTGGAAAAGCATTTTCACCCCCTTCGGAACTCTTCAAATGGAAGCGCCGCCGGCAATACTGAAGGTATGTCGAAACCCCTGTCCAGATGAGTAATAATGATCAAATACTAACAATATTTGCTTATACATCTGTGACCTTTCCTTACATAATTGGTGTTTTCTTTCCTACTTTTAGATTTATAATTTCTGTTTCTGTTAGTTAGCCATTGGCAAAACGAATCCCATGTTAAAAAGTATTTGAAGCCTTCTCCTTGATTTTAATTGTCAATCTATTCATTCTAATATTTTCTTTATTCATTTTCATATCTTTGTTTTTCCACCATTGTGCAAACACAATTCCAGCAGCTGTTAACATGTATACAATTAAATATGTATTGTATTCCCTTTGAAATATCCAACAAAATATTTCTGGTTTGAAATCCATATCTTGCTTTATCATTGCTTCTAACCATGACACCACTAACTCTTGAATAGCTACTTGGACTGGCCTAAGTACTGAACCTAATTCAAATATTCCTGGTTTTTGAACTGAGGAATAAATTTCAGAAAAAGAAATCTGTATTGCTCTGTGAATCTACCTATGACATTCATTCTTCTTGATCTAAGTTCTTAGATGAAAAGCTATCTTTCCTGCTTTTTGGGAGACATCCTTCCTGAAAAGACTGTATACTGTTGTGTGAAAACAGAGATCCCTTCTGTTACTTGTAGTCCGCAGCTTACAACTACAATCAAGTCCAAAGCACTATATTGTTTTATTTCTTTTGCAGTTAGTATTATTTAATAGGATGAAGAAGAGGCAACAGAGTATGACCGCTTTCTCCACCAAGAAGCCAAGACAGGAGCAATCATCTTTCCTTTGTAAGTAGCTGTTTTATTGTTTTGTGTGCTTGTTTCATCTAAATGTAGGGTATGCAATTAAAGTCTTCCCTTCTGTGTCTCTTCTTTGTGCAGGCCATTCATTGAAGAAAGGTGGTCAGTCGGTGATGTTGAAGACAGGCAAGGTGTCAACTCATAAAGTTGCCATGGTGAGGAAAGGGGGGGGGGCACATTCCACGCATACTTTCAGCTAGAGTCGGATCTCAGATTACCGTAGCAGGCTTGGTAAGAGTGCACCTCATTGGGGAATGTGATTTATGACACAGACTGAGAGGAGGGAAGGAACAGGGGTAAAGTTCAGCTATGATTCAAATGAGGCTCAGATTTGACTGCAATAAGGTCTTTCCAAAATGATGTTCTAAATGAATGACTACTTTTCTTTTCAAACCTGGCTCGAGGCTCATGAATCAATTAAGGCATCTTTCAGAAACCTGACAGACAGTCAAATCTCCTTTGAAAATCTATCAAGATTACAAGTCACCTGAATCCTGGATTCTCCAATCACTCCCCGATATCTGGGCTGCCTGGAGGGAAACTCAGGCAACCATGGCAGAGGGCCAGCTATCCAAAGAGAGTCTGATTGCAGCCGGAGTGCAGCCTGATCTCAGGCATCAAAGCTGAGATATCTGCTCCAGTGGCCTAAGCAAGAGGAGATGAGTATTTAACCCCTACAGCAGCTAAAGTTGAGCTCCCCCACACCAATGCCCAGAAAAAGGGAAGGGCCTGAGAGAGCTGGGAAGAGTGGAGTGGATGCTGGACTGGAACCAAGCCAGTCTCCCAAATCCCCTGATGGAGCCCCTGGGGAGTTCCATAGAGCAATGGAGGGAGGAATTTGACTGGCCGCCCTCTGTGAAGAGAAGCCATTGTGCAGGCCAAAAAAGAGGGGAGGAGCAGTGGATCCTTTTGAGGTGACAAGAAGCAGATGGGAACACAGCCCCCCTTCTCCACCAATCAGAAGGAGGCTGAAACCAATGCCTCTCCCATTAGAAGGCAAGCTGACCAGGGAAGACAACCCCCTCCCTCCCTCCAAACTAGAGCTGAGAAATATGGCCAGACATATTTAGCACAAGCATACAGAGGCCAACAAGAGGAGGAAGGAGCAGTGCTGATTGAATTGCCCCAATTCAGGGGAAAGTTTGATGGTGACTCAGACCAGTTAGCCCTATTCCTTATCTCAGCTGAGATCCACCTAGAATGCTATGGACACCTCTACTCATCCCTCAGAGCCATAGTGAATACTATCGCAGAGGGACTAGAGGGAGAAGCAAGGGAATGGCTAGCAGCCCTCCACAAGAGGAGAGCCCTCCAACTTCAAGGCATAGATAACTTCGTACAACTGCTAGAGGCTAGATTTGAGGATGTGGAGGAGGACCTGTATTTATTTATTTTATTTTATTTATTTATTCACATTTCTAAACCGCCCCCTCTCCCAAAAAGGGACTCGGGGCGGTGTACAGTCCACAATAAATCACAGATAAAATACAAATATAAATAGAGCCATAAATATATGTATGTATGTGGAGGAGGTTAAAATTAAGAGTCCTGTACAAAAGAATAAATATGAGGCTAAAAGCCCTAAAAACAATTAAAACTAAAACATTACCCTTAAAATAACCAGATGAGAATATACTACCAGGAGTTCATAGATGTAACATTTATAATCATGCCAGGCCAGCTAATTGGAACAGGTGAGTCTTCAATTTTTGACGGAAGGAGCGGAAGTCCGAGGTGGTTCTAATGTTGGGGGGGGAGGTCATTCCAGAGGGTTGGGCCCATCACAGAGAAGGCTCTACTCCTCGGCACCGCCCGCTGGCATTGCCTAGTGGACGGCACTTGGAGAAGGCCCTCTCTGTGAGAGCGGATTGGCCGCAGGGATGTATGTGGGAGGATGCGATCCCGCAAGTAACTAGGTCCTGAGCCATCGAGCGCTTTAAAGATAGTAATCAGGACCTTGAGACGCACCCGAAAAACCACAGGTAGCCAGTGCAGCTCGCGCAGGAGCGGTGTTACGTGGGAGTATCTAGACCTCCCCATGATAACCCGAGCGGCCGCGTTCTGGACTAGCTGCAGTCTCCGGGCGCGTCCCAAGGGAAGCCCCATGTAGAGAGCATTACAGTAGTCTAGGCGAGACGTCACCAGCGCATGAGTGACTGTGCGTAGGGCATCCAGGTCCAGTAGAGGGCGCAATTGGCGCACCAGGCGAACCTGGTGGAACGCCCCCCTTGCCATGGCTGCCACATGGTCATCCATTGACAGCCGGGCATCTAGGAGGACGCCCAAATTGCGCGCCCGTTCCACAGGGGGCAGTAGCTCGTCCCCTATGGCCAGTATGCGGAAGATGAGCTCAGTGACCTAAAGCAGAGGGGCCGCTCCATCAAAGAGCACATCGACAAATTTAGGAGAGTCGTTGGAAGGCTATCCCCTTTACCTGAGTGCCTGTTAGTGCATTTTTTCAAAACAAACCTGGACAAACAGATTTCTCCAGGTAAATCACTGAGTGGTTCTGAGTAGCAATAAAAGTTGATGGCGGATTGCATGCTTATGACATGAGAAAGCCACTGTACACGAAAGAGAGAGGTCAACCCTACCTGAGACTGCCCAGGTGATGGGGACCCACAGCAACACAGTGGGCCCTGAAACCAGCCCTCACTCAAAGTCTGCTAAAATGCTACAGATGCAGGGGGTGGGCCACATGGCATCTGCGTGCATGACCCTAACTCTGATGCCAAGGCCAGAGCCACCACCCAGGGCATGACTGGAATGGGGCCCCAAATGGGTCACCAATGCGTCCTGGAAGGTCTTCCATGCTGCAGAGGTCCCTCCCTACCCAGACGAAGGGGGGGGGGACCACTGGCAACCATGACCAGTCACCAGAATCCTATGACCGTGATGACGAGGGTGAAAATACACAATGGTGAGAGGACCAGTTCACCCTTTCATTTTCCCAATATGCCTCACAGCCCCAAAAACAGTAAGCCAGGGGCTAATAGACTCAGGCTGCACTAGATGCTTGATCAACCTGACTACAGTTCTGAAACTGGGGATCAGAGCAAAAGGACTGGTCCACCCAATCCAGTTTGAACAGGTCCCTAATGGGGGGAGCCTATGACACCCACCTGACTGAACCAGAGAGATTAGAGCTAATGGATCACTGGGAAGTAATTCAATTCGTAATAGCCCCTAAAATGACAGATGCAGTCATACTGGGACTCTCCTGGCTAGACAAGTGGGGACCGACCATCTGGTGGCAAGGGGATACATGCAGACTTAGGATAGAAAAGGAGCCTCAACCCCTTCCATGCCAGCAAGCAGAAACACCACCCAAGCAGGGAACCCCCCAAAAGAGCCCACCAGAACAACTGGCAGCCACATCCGATAAAACCCCAGAGACCAAACAGATCTCAGGAGAATATCAGGACCTTGCGGAGGTATTCAGCAAGACTGGGTGTGACACACACACACACCCACCATGAGACAGATTGCACCATCAAAATCATCCCTGGGGCAAAACTACCCAAGCCCAAACTGTACACCATGACGCGCCGGGAAATACATAAAATGAGCAAATACCTAGACAAAAACCCAGCACAGGGGTTCATCGAGCCAGCCAAGCCACGGATCACAGCGCCAGTCCTCTTCAAAGAAAAAAAAGACGGAACAATGAGACTATGTGTGAACTTTAGAGGAATCAGTCCTGTCTGTGTACACAATCTATACCTTCTCCCGCCCCTCATGAAGGGCATGCTATCTCACCTGGCCAAGGGAAAAGTCTTCACTAAACTTGACCTCAGAGAAGCATACTCCTGAGTACAAATCAGGGAAGGAGATGAGTGGAAAACAGCATTCAATTGCCCCCTAGGGAGCTTCCAATTCAAAGTGATGTCTTTGTGATGACTTCAGGGAGCCCCAGCAGTGTTCATGCAGTTAATAAACAAGGTGCTGCATGAGCACCTCTATAAGGGGGTTCTCATCTACCTGGAGGACCTCATCTACATGGAGACCATGAATGAACACATACCCCTGGTCCGACAGGTACTGGAAAAATTCTGGCAACCAACCTGTACGTCAAGCTACCAAAATGTGAATTCCACTATGCACGGCTAGACTACCTAGGTTACCGAGTGTCAAATGAGGGAATAGAGATGGACCCAGCCAAAGTACAAGCTGTCCTAGGCTGCCAACCCCCTTGCACCTGCAGACAGCTACAAAGCTTCCTAGAGTTCGCAAACTTCTATAGGCAATTCATCCCTTCCTTCCTGAAGATTGCCAAACCCATTACAGACCTCCTAAAAACAGGGAGCCCAGGAACAAAATCTCATCCGGGACAACCTCTAAAGTGGGACCAAACCTGCCAAGAAGCATTCGAAACACTAAAAGCTGCCCAAGTGACCACCAGATGACAACGCCATGACTAGCAAGACCAACCATCAAGCACCCTAACCACGAGACTCAAAACCGAACTGCTAGCAGACTCCTGGTTCCGAGACAACCAATACATATTGACAAAAAGAAAAGGCCTCACATGGAAGGGGATGAAACTCTATGTCCCAGAATCCCTATGCACCCTAATTCTTCAGAGGAGCTACAATGCCAAACCAGCAGGCCACTTTGGGTTCCGAAAGACTTCCTAAAGACTTAGCCTGGAGGCAGTTCTAGTGGGTCGGCATAAAGAAAGATGTGGACAGTTACGTGAAAAGTTGCACCATTTTAGCCACTATGAAGAGATGACCAGGAAAACTCCCTGGACTGCTGCAACCAGTAGCAGAGCCAACGAGGCCGTGGGAGGAGATAACAATGGACTTTATAGTAGAGTTGCCGAAAAGGGGGGGGGAAACAGTGATTTGGACTGTAATAGATCTGTTCTCCAAACAGGCACACTTCATACCCTGCAGCTGACTACCCTCAGCTCACCAGCTGGCCAAACTGTTCCTGAAGCAAATCTTCTGCCTGCATGGTGTACCTCGAAGAATTATCTCAGACAGAAGAATCAAGTTCACCTCTACATTCTGAAGGGAGTTCCTGTGGTCCATTGGGGTCATCCCAGGGCCTTAGCTGGGCTTTACATCTGAGCACCAATTGGGGGAGGGCAGAGAGACTGAACACCATGCTTGGAGACAACTCCAATGCTTTATCAAGTGGAAGGCTACCCTTTGTCAGAGGCATCTTGGGTAAACAGTAGAAATATCCAGGCTGATCGTCTTATAGCAAAATTTCATGCAGAACATCCAAACAAACCTGGGGGGAGGACATAGCTGTAAATCCTATACCTGTACTCAAATTGTTTTTGCTTCGCACAGGTTTTCTTTTGGAAAGTGAGGCTAGCCGAATGTCAATTCATAAAGTTGCAATGGCGAGGAAAGTGGGGGAGTTGCAGCTCATTGGGGAATGTGATTTATGATACAGATTGAGAGGAGGGAAGGAAAAGGGTAAAGTTCAGCTATAATTCAAATGAGGCTCAGATTTGACTGCAATATGGTCTAATAAATGACTAGTTTTCTTTTGAAACTTGGCTCGAGGCTGATGAATCAATTAGAGCATCTTTCAGAAACCCGACACAAGGACAGTCATCTTCTTTCTGTAAGTAGCTGTTTAATTGTTTTGTGTGCTCTTTTCATCCTTATGTAATGCATGCAATTGAAGAGTTCATTTCTGTGTCTCTTCTTTGTGCAGGCCATTCATTGGAGCAAGGTGGTCAGTGATGTTGAAGACCGGCAGGACAGTCATCTTCCTTCTGTAGGTAGCTCTTTTATTGTTTTGTGTACTTATTTTATTCTTATTTAAGTAGTAAGTGCACAAAATAATAAATTTACTTTTTTTATTAAAATTTTTAAATAAATTTTACAATTATCACCCCCCTTACCCTTCCCTCTTCCCACCCTCCCTCCCCCCGACCTCCCAGAGCAAAATACAGGGTATAAACATTTAACAACCATACACTAACATAAGCTAACTAATTTTAACATGTTACTATTCTTGTGCTTTAACTCCCCCTTTATTAAGCTAACTTTGAATAAATTGTAACATTCCTTATGCCTTCATTCATAAGCTAACTGAATTTTTTTAGTCCGGTATTTGTTTTGAATATAGTCAATCCATCTTCTCCAGTCCAGCTTGTACTTCTCATCTGAGTGGTCCTTCAGATAAGCTGAAATTTTGGCCATCTCTGCTAAATTTACTATTTTTAACGTCCATTCTTGGATAGTGGGCAACTCTTCCTTCTTCCAGTATTGCACCAACAACAATCTTGCTGCCGTCGTTAGGTTCAAGATCAAATTAGTCTCTATAACAGTACAATCTGAAACTATGCCTAACAAAAACAACTGGGGTGTGAACTTTATCCTCTTTTTCAAAATATTTTTATCCAAATGCTTTAACTCTGAGTGTTTAAAGTTGCAGAAACAGGCAGCCAAACTAGGTGCCTGAAGGACCCCATCCTGTCACTTGGAGTCCAGACACTTCAGCGAGTGGAGCACTGGATTCATATTAGTGGTCTGCGGGATTTAAAATTATAAATTTAGTGGTCCCTGAAGTCCAAAAGGTTGGTGTCCCTTGATTTATAGGAATAGAAAGGTATGAGCAAGTTCAGTCGATGGTGGTGTAAATTAGATTAACTTTGTTTCTTTTCATTTTTATATCTCAAGCTTTTAATTTTATCATTTTACAATGTATTTGTCCATTTTTTGTGCTTTCAACAATATTGCTTACTACAAAGAGGAACAGTGTGATGAATATGTACATATATTTGTAGTAGTAGATGTATATGAACAATAAAAAAACATTTCTTTTAGTTCCTAACAGTTCCAGAAATCTACTTCGGTTGCTACAGTTTCTAGGGAAAGTGAAAGCTAGACAAGGCAGTTGGTGCTCTCCAGATTATTTAGACAACACCTTTCAATCTTATCATAACTAAATCGTGGGAATCATAATCCACAAAGTCTGGAGATTCTTTGTCTCTTTTTGGTCCAGATAAATATAAGATACTACATCAAGTATGAATGGAGAGCAAAACATCTTTGAATGCCAGTAATCAATCATCTTGATACCACATTGTGAGTCCAAGTATAATCTTTAAGGATTATTCTGATGACCAACTAGGCATAGGGTGATTTTTCAGATATGAAGACGTATACAGCCAATTAATCTTGTGATACGGATTTAACACTGATGTAGTATGGACTTCTGATTGCACTTCTGGTGCCATCAGAAGCCTGGTTTGTGAACTCCGCAGCCAGCTCTGATCTCTCCTTATCGGAGGGTTCAAATTTGGGCCATAGCCACTCTGGAGGAGTGGCAAAGCAAAGGGGGAACACCATGCAGGTAGAGGGGAGCCGCATCTTCCCTCCCTACCTAGGAAAGTCTCCTCAGCTGACAACAAGGAGCAGTGGCAGCAAACATGGCTTGTTTGTTATAATTATAAACATTGTCCTCCTACTGGATTTATAATTTAAAATAATTAAAATCAGACTATCAGCATTATGCAGAGAGGCAGTACCAAGTTGAATTTTGAGTGCCATCTGCTGCTAAAAGGAGAGCTGTGCAACTTTGGGACTTTTTACATTGCTGGATTATAAATATTTACCTTAAAATTACTGGAGACTTATACAACAAACAAGACCTTTAGCCAAGTGATCCTGAATATTGTTGAGCAAATTAAAGTGATTGGAAGAGGCATGGACAAACCCTTGGTTTTTTTTCTTAAATTGGATTGACTGTAAAATGGAAGGAAGTGAAAACAATGAAATGGAGCTGATGTGCCAAGACATTAAGGATTTTATAAAAGAACAACACAAGGACATGAAGGAAATATTTGGTTGTATAGATCGTATAGATCAAAAATTGGAAAATATAATACAAGGAACAACAAGTAGAGAACAGGACAATGAGGAAAGAATGGAATCAACAGAAAGAGCAGAGGAGGCAGCAGAATCAGGAAATCAACAAGAAGACAACAACAACAAGATATTAGTACAATTGATTGTGAATAAGGGATTAGAACACAAGGAAAAGATTCTAAAAGATGTGAAAAGGAAATGGGAGAAACAGGAAGACAGCTGGAGACAAGAAAAAGGGGTCAGAACAGGTAGCCATAGAACTAGACAGTGGGGGGGAAAAGGGCGAAGGAAGAGAAAATTAGAGGGCATAGTTATAACACAGATTGAAAAGTAGTTGAAGTAAAAGAATTAAAAGAAGTGTATGGGAGACAACCCCCCCCAAAAAAGATTAAAAATTTGGATGAGAGTGAAAGATGTGGGATAAAGAGAAAGAAAAGGAATGTAAAGCAAAACACTTTATGAAAGTATTTCAACAATGTGTATGAATATTAGAACTATATAAATTGGATAACTGCTTTGTATGTGATATAAGAGATAAAAATCATTTTTGAATATATATATTAGTAAGGTAGTCATGTAATGTATATTATTATTATTAGAATTATATAGGTTGAAATATAGTTTGTAAATTAGAAAAACAGAATTTGTATAAGGGTATTATTAAATGCGTATAAAATATGATTAACAGTGAAAAGCTAGGATTAAGTAATTTGAGATTAGACAAAGAAAGAGTATATTTCAATGAAAACAAGAGTATTAATAGCAGAATCATAAGGATTGAAGGGTTGGGAAAATATTAAATATGTAAAAAATGTGATTAACAATTCAATAAAATGTGAATATATATTAAATGCTTGAAAGATCATGATTAATGTTAGAAGTCCATATTGAAATATTGAATAAAGAAAAAAGGAAGGACCATGGCTTTGAATATTGGAATGATGGGGGAAGGGGAGAAAGGACTAAAATAGAGGTAGAAATAAGAGGGGGAAATAGTAAAAACAGATGTTAAGACTATACAACATATGACAGAACTATGAGAAGGCTTAGAATTGAAGGATGATAGTTAAACAAAAAATGAAACTGAAATGTAATTATTAGGAATAATACTGTTATGTTTATTTGTATTGAACTGTATGACATCCAGGAATCAAACCATTCATGCAATGAGATGTATAAAACTAAAAAATATAAAATTGTATTTAAAAAAACCTGATGTAGTATATTCAATTGGGAGCATACAATAAGAAATAGTATTGCAATAATCTATCTACAACATACTAAACTGATGTTATATTCTGATCAGTGGAATGTTGATGAGATAAAATCATTAGCAAACAGTAATAAATATTTGTTCTGAAATAAACAGATCATACATATTCAGTCAAGATTCTTATTTTCAGCACTGGCCAGCTAATCAATAAAGGAAGGCATGACTTCTTAGCCATGATTGGTCCCCCCCTCATCTCAGTGGCAATAGCTGTTGATAGATGAGTCTTCATGATTTTCTTCCTTAATACAGTTTTTGAATCAATTCTAATATATCTAACTTCAGTACCCAAAGAGCTGATTTCAGGTACAGATACGGTAGAGTTTTATTAGTAATCTTTGTCCTATCAAAAAATAGCATTTCAACTTTGTATCCTCCAGATAATGTATACTGGGCCTTAACTTCTGTTACAATTCAAATTATGTGGAAAAATAGTATTTGACATCTAATTCATCAGGAGATCAGCAGGTAAGGAAAACCTGCTTAAAATCAGCAGTTAAAAATAATATATTGCAAAGGTATCAGTGATTCAGCAATGTACAGTTGTGTACAAAAATCTGTTCACAGTTCAGGCTTACATTTTTTCTCAGTAAATAAATAAAAATAGCAACATATTATAAATAGACAAATTTATTCCAGACTGGCCATATAGTCTGTTTCTCAAAGTTCAACAGATCAAGGGAAGTAAATTTCATTTTGGAAATTGTATTTATTTTTCAAATTGCTCATTTTGTGTGTGACAGAGTTTATAGATTTCTCAAAACCTTTCACAGTAGCTAGTTAGGCCAGAAATAGGCAAACAGATAGAGCAGCAGTTCTCAACCTGTGGGTCGCGACCCCTTTAGAGTCCTTTTCACAGGGGTCGCTAAGACCATCAGAACTCTAAACTTTAAACTCCACCTCACGTTCCTCGAACCCCCCCCCCATGGATGGGCTCCGGAGTCATCGCCAGCCGCGCAGAGCGTTGGCGCGGCTCCATGCCATAGAAAACATAGGTGCGTGCACACACCCCGTACAATTACAGCCTCAGAGGCTCCGTAATGGCGGGAAAGTGTTCTCACTCTGACAAAGTGCTGCCTTGTCTTTCACAGCCACCTCGTTTCCAATTGGGGGGGGAAGAAATCCTCTGCATGGATCCCCCCAATTGGAAATGAGGCGGCTGTGAAAGATGGGTGGGGTCTGGAGCCCATCCTTGCTGCCGAGGATGGGCACTGGACAGGATGCCAGCGGTGCTGGGAGCCGGGCTGCGTGTGGAGGAAGCAGCACCAGCCAGCATGTCCCGCAAGAGCCCCAGAGGCAAGGGCAGCAGCGCCGCACCCTCCTCTGCCCTACCCATTGCCCAGCAGCACACTACCACTGTCGCTTCATCAGGAGGGTCGGGCAGGGGGTGGGCGTGGCCTCGTTTCCAATTGGGGGAGGGAGAAATCCTCTGCATGGATCCCTCCAATTGGAAACGAG
This sequence comes from Natrix helvetica, assembly GCF_964273705.1. Classification (NCBI taxonomy): domain Eukaryota; kingdom Metazoa; phylum Chordata; class Lepidosauria; order Squamata; family Natricidae; genus Natrix; species Natrix helvetica. The sequence goes on from NC_138550.1 coordinate 61,912,301, forward strand.
ATCGCTGTGAAAGATGTGTGGGGTCCGGAGCCCATCCACAGGGGGAGGGGTCCCCCTCACGTTCCTCGTCTTCCCAGAGTCATCGCCAGCTGCGCAGTGCCTTGCCGTGGCTCCACGCCATTGAAAACATAAGCACGTGGTGTGCGCACACCCTGTAAATTACAGCCTTGGAGACTTTCCCCCAGGGAAAAATGCCACTGCCAGGAACTTTTAACCTGTGATTAAAGGTGACCACAGTATGTGTGTCTGTGTGTGTGTGAGAGAGACAGACACACACACACACACACACACACAGAGTGACAGAGATGGGGGGAGGGGAGAGACAGAGAGACACACAGACACACAGACAGACAGAGAGACACACACATACAGAGAGAGTGAGAGACAGACAGACACACAGAGTGACAGAGATGGGGAGGGAGGGAGAAACAGACAGAGAGAGACACCCAGAGAGAGACACACACTCAGAGTGAGTGATTAAGTGAGTGAGTGTGTGAGAGACAGACAGACAGACAGACAGACACACACACACACACACAGAGAGAGACAGACAGACAGACACACACACACACACACACAACAGAGTAACAGAGATGGGGAAGGGAGGAGAGATACAGAGAAAGAATGACGAGAGAGACAGAGGGAGAGGGAGGGGGAGAGAGAGACAAAGAGCCACACACACAGAGACAGATAGATACACAGACACACACACACACACACAGAGACAGAAAGAGAGAGAAAGAGAAAGATATATTCTCTAAATATATAAAATATATAGATACACTATATTGCCAAAAGTATTCGCTCACCCATCCAAATAATCAGAATCAAGTGTCCCAATCACTTCCATGGCCACAGGTGTATAAAATCAATTACCTAGGCATGCAGACTGTTTTTACAAACATGTGTGAAAGAATGGGTCACTCTCAGGAGCTCAGTGAATTCCAACCTGGAACTGTGATAGGATGCCACCTGTGCAACAAATCCAGTCGTGAAATTTCCTCGCTCCTAAATATTCCAGTCAGCTGTCAGCTGTATTATAAGAACATGGAAGTGTTTGGGAACGACAGCAACTCAGCCACGAAGTGGTAGGCCATGTAAACTCATCCAACATCAGTGTGTGACCTCACAAATGCGCTTCTGGAAGAATGGTCAAAAATTCCCATAAACACACTCCTGAACCTTGTGGGCAGCCTTCCCAGAAGAGTTGAAGCTGTTATAGCTGCAAAGGGTGGACCGACATCATATTGAACCCTATGGATTAGGAATGGGATGTCACTTACAGTAAGTTCATATGCGAATAAAGGCAGGTGAGCGAATACTTTTGGCATTATAGTGTATATTAAGAAATATTTCGCAATATATAATTACATATTGTTTTTGTGATTAATCACTATGCTTTAATTATGTTCAATTTATAACAATAAAAATACACCCTGCATATCAGATATTTACCTTATGATTCATAACAGTAGCAAAATTACAGTTATAGAGTAGCAACGGAAATAATTTTATGGTTGGGGGTCACCATAACATGAAGAACTGTAATAAAGGGTCGCGGCATTAGGAAGGTTGAGAACCACTGAGCTAGAGAGAGCATTGCTGAAGCTAAACTAGAGTTGTGCCTGATGTTGCTAATCATTTAGCAGCTACTTCCTGCAGTCCATTCCAAATTGCCTCAGATCATTTCTGCCCATGTGCAATAGATTGCTGCTGTATTGCAAGTTCTGTCTTTTTAGCAAGGTTGCTCTTTTCATATATGTTAATATGAAGTCTATTGGCAAGAGCTTCATGAAGCCACAGGCCATTTGGGTTTCTCTGCAATATTTAGAAAAGAATAACATTCCAATCTGGATTCATTTCCTGTATTGCCATGAGAATGTTAACCTTGGCCACCAATAAGCCACCAGTAGTTTTACAGTTAGACCTCTTCTATACAGAGTTATTCCAGATGATTTGACAAATGAGAATGGGCACACCCCAAATGAGAGTGGGCTCTCCCTTTTTCCACGACAGAGTATCTTTCAGGTAGTTACCTTGTCACTGAACAATAAATAGCTTCTGTTCTGAGCATAACCCTAACATGTCTGGCTGTTCCTGCAACATTCCCTTAGGGAGGAAGAATGATTGATCACATCTTTTCATCAGACAAATAAATAAATGCAACAGCAACAAATGATGTTCTCTGTATAGAGAACAAAAATAAACTATCCAAACCTGTCAATAGAGATAGATCAGCTGAAATGAGTTATATTCCCCTCTTTCTATTGCTTGGTCTGATTCCCCCATCAGTGAATTACAATAACATGGATTCAAATGCTGGATTTCATTATCATAATAATGCAGATATAAGTGATTCTTCAAACCTCTGGTGATTTACAGGAACAGTTCTAGATTTTATTCATCAGATGGAAAGGTCATGATACAATTTAAAATGGCTAAAGACATTAATATCATGCATGAGAACTACAGATTTTTAAGGAGTATTTTCCCCTATCTAAGAAGTACATAGGCCCTGAGGTTGCTTAGTAGCAGTTCATGCTTGGGCAGCAGAAAGAGAAAGCATTGATCACAGACTCCTTACAGTGTAAGAGAGATTATCATATTTTTCACACTTTAAGACACTCTGGACTACGAGACACACATTAGCTTTAGAGGAGGGGAAAAAAACAAGAAAAAAATTGCCTCTCTCTCCCAGCATCCATCTGGTATTCATCTGGCTAGCGTCCTTGCAGCAAACAGCAAACAGCCTGGTCAGCTTCAGCACATTATTGCAGCCCCAGCATGTGGCTTGTCAGGGCTCCTCTCCATTGAGCCCACCACCGGCCAACTGAGCTGAGCTTCCGCCGCTGTCAGGGAATGCTGGAGCCTTTGCTGCCAAGCATCTGATTGTGGTTGGATCGGCCTCCCAGAATACCACCTATCAGCTGTTCTAGGTGGGGATCACTGCCACTGCCTATCGCTGCCTCCACTGCCATTGCTGCCGCCATTCACCACTGATTGCTGCCTCTGCCGATCACCATGCGACGGCAGCAAATGGCAGCAAACGGTGGCAGTGAATGACAGTGGCAAACGGCGGTGAACAGTGGCGAAAAGCAGTGGAGGTGAACAGTAGTGAACAGTGGTGGTGACAAACGGTGGTGAGTGGCGGTGGCAGCGATAGGGGGTGGCAGTGATCTCCGCCACCTAGAACAGCTGATTGTCAGTACTCGAGGAGGCAGTATTCCACTTTTTTGGGGGAAGTGCGTCTTATAGCACAAAAACTATGGTTTATTTATTTTTAAATTGCAATAAATTGTCTAATTTTCTATACATACAGCTTTGTGTCTTTTGTCAATTACCTTTAGTGACTTCAGTTGCTATAGATGCATTTTTTCTTTTTAGGGAATGAGCTTGTACTAGAGGCATTTCTATGCTTTTATGCTGAAATGTTGAGACTTTCAGTTCAGGTCGTGATGACTGGGTGGATACATTTACAGTTTTCTTAGCAATAGTATAGAACTATTACTAATGTCTCCTTCCTGATTTCCCAGTTAGTGACCTTTCAAGTATGTTCTTTCATTTACACACACACACACACACACACGCACACACACATATATATATTTGGTTGTTCAGGTTTTTCCCCGCGTAGAATTGGAAGTATCTTCACGACGTTTCGATGAAGTCTCATTCATCATCTTCAGGTTGGTGCTTCCAGCTTGGTGCTTCCAGGAGCAATGTGAGGTCTCGGCCGGTTCCTCTTTTTAACTGCCAGTGGGGATTTGAACTGATTGGGTGGGAGTTTGGCTGCATTCTGATTGGGAGGAGGTGTATTCTGATTGGTAGTCGTGAAGATACTTCCAATTCTATGTGGGAAAAAACCCGAACAACCAAAGACGTACATATAAACACCCGCGAAAACCTCAAAAAACATATATACATACATACACATATACATACACACACACATACACACACACACACATATACATACAGGTATCTGGTTAGGGTCTCTGATGCTGGTCTTGTTTAGCTTCTCAACTCAGATCACGTTAGCTCAGGATAGCCAGATACTGTCACTTGCTGAGACACACTTTAATTCTCAATTCTTTTTATTAAAAGGAAACACTGGATCTCTGATCAAGTAGATTATTAGCAGAGAGATCTGTCATCTTTCTTTAAAATTCACATCACTCTCTGTATCACCCCACCTTTGCCCAAGCTTTCTGTTGTAGAAGGAAGTTTCAATAGTTTTATGATTTACTAATTTTTTTCTTTTTCTGTTTTTTTTAAACTAACATACATGCAAATTTAACAACATATAAAGTGCAGGTAGTTCTCAACTTACAACAGTTCATTTAGTGACCATTCAAAGTTACAACAGCTTGAAAAATATGACTTATGACTGTTTTTCAGTTACGACCTTTGCAGCTTCCCCATGGTCATGTGATCAAAGTTCAAATGTTTGGCAACTGTTCATATTTATGCAGTGGTGGGATTCAGCTGGTTTGCATCGGTTCAGGCGAACTGGTTGTTAACTTTTTGTGCAGTTCAGCAAACAGGCGGATCCCACCACTGAATGGCCCCACCTCGCCCCACCCACCCTCCTCTCCCAGCCACTCCTTATCTGCTTCACCCACCTTGGTCGCTCACCTAGAGTCCATGGCCCAGCTGCTCTCTGGCTGCTCTCTGTCCCAGTTGCCCGCTTGCCTGCCTTCATTGCTCACCTGAACCACATGGCACTATCTGGACCAAGTGGCACCCACCCAGACCATTCAGTGCCAATGGCCCAGGCCCAACTGCTCTCCCCTCCTCGCCTGCTTGCCTGCCTTTGCCGCTCACCCAAACCATGTGGTGCCGGTCTGGACCACATGGCACCTGTGGCCCAGACCCAGATGGTCTCCTCGCCTGCTTGCATGCCTTCACTGCTTGCTCGGACCACATGGCACCCACAGTCCAGGCCCAGTTGCTCTCCACTCCTCACCCGATTGCCTGCTTTTGCCACTCACCCAGACCATGTGGCGCCTGTGACCCAGGCCTGGCTGTTCTCCCTTCCTTGCCTGCTCACCCACCTTGGCCGCTTGCCTAGACCAGGTGGCACCTACAGCCCAGCTGCTCTCCAGCTCCTCACCCACTTGCCTGCCTTTGCCCCTGGCTTATCATGCAGTGCTGTGGCCCAGCTGCTCACCTCTCTCCTACAACCTGCTGCAGCTGCCAATGGCTGGGAGCATGAGGCTGCGCTGCTTGCATCAACCCTCCACCAGCCGGCCCTCTCTCACCTGCCTGTCTGGTCAGGTTATGGGAGTGCCTGGCCTCCCAGCTTCCCCTGCCCTCTGGAATGGCAGCAGCAGCACACATGGCTGCGAGAAAAACAGAGGCCAGGTGAGCTTCCCAGCTCCCTTCATCCCAGATGCACCAACTTTGCATTTTCTCCTCTCTGCTATCGGCTGCCCACTTCTTCACACAGGATTGCCCGGCACTGGGGAGGGAGAGGAAGAGTGAGAATGGGGCAGCCACTAGCAGAGAGGGTAGGGTGTGATATTGGTGTTTTTGGGTTGAGGGGAGCCAGGAAGTGTCTGGGTCTTGTTCACCCAGCTTCTCTTCCTCTCGCAGCCAACTTTCCCATTTAGGGAGCCGCAGTCTCAAAGATTGAGAGGGCTGTGCAGGAAGAGAAAAGGCAGTGAAACTTGCATGAGCAGATGTGGGAGACCAAAGAAAGTGATGCTTCAGCCTGTCTGCTGGCCTCTATTGCCCCTCACTCCTGAAGCAGCCGGGTAGCACTGCATGAAGCCACAGAGGCTTTATAGCATCCTGTCTCCTCGTTTGAGAAGCAACCAAAGGGCCTTCTCACCAGGAACACCTCCCTCATTCAGATTCCCATCGACCAAGTGTGCCTGCCCCACCAACCAAGGAGAGAAGCGGACCCACTTCGGAGATACCACCACCACCTGCACCCAAAATCTTTCAAGTCTTGAAATGTTTCTTGAAAGTCACCCCAAAGGAGTGAGCAAAATAGACTTCCTATCCTACATTCTCACTAAGGGTAGTCCTTAATGTATGGACACAACTGTTGTTCAATAGTAGTAAATCACCACCAATCAACATGGTTTCAGCAACAATATCTCCATTTTTAACAATGTAACTTGCTTTCTCGAGGTGGTGAACCTGGAACTTTAACTCTCTAGACAAGTGACTTTGACTAAGCAAATTACTGGTTGCTGAAGGTATGTAATAAACATCAGGGATGAATGTATCGAGCTCTTCAATGTAAACAGCTCCTTTTCCCATGACCTTACAAGTGTGGTTAGAGAAGGAGTACAGTTCTCGATATTTGGGTTCTCTGTGCATCTCTGTGAAAAGTTCCTTTCTGTAGGTAACGTGTAAAGCTGCGCCACTGTCCAAAGTCCACAAAAGACGTCTGTCATACTCTGGATCAGGTTGTGGAATGTTGGTTATGGCCAATGTTGCGAGTGGAGCTTGTGGATCACGCCTTGGACCACAACAACCTTGTCTTCCGCCTCTACCTCTGCCTCTGGAGTCTGTTCCTCTGGGCTGGTATGTGACGGGAGCTGGAACTCATTGGGGACAATCCCGGGTGTCATGTCCCATACGGTCCAAGATGTAGCATCTTGGCATCCTTGGAGAGTAGCCTCTTCCTTGGAAGGGACGTCTAGCTGGAGCTCGTGGCACTGGCGGTCGTTGCAGATGTGGTGTGGCTAATTTGATAGCTTCCTCCTCAATTAAAAGTCTGCATACATAAAAAAAGACTAAAAAAAGAAAAATAAATTTAAAAAAAGTCTGCATACATTATTAACAGTGCGTTGCGCAATAGCCACGTGGTTAATTTTTGCAATGGCATCCTTCCATTCATAATTCAATGAGTTAATGATGATGCTGATCATTTGAATATCATCAATAACATGGCCTCTTTCTCTCAATTCACTTCTTATTCCTTTCAGTTTGGTCAAATGTCCACCAATTTGTTCACCAGGTTTCAACTTCGAACCATGGAACTCAGACATGAGCAAACATGAAGATTCAATTGAAATGGGCCTGTAGCAATCTTCCAAAATGGCCCAAATTTGTTGGGCTGTTACATTAGCTGGGAAAGTAACCTGCAATTCAGTATCCATGGTCATCAATAATGTTGTGCAAGCCCTAGTCTCTAGGTCTCTTATTGCAGGAGTCCATGGTTGGGCAGGAGGATTAAATGCCATACAATGAGTACCTTCTCTGCGAAGCAAGAGTGCAACCTCACTGACCCAGGCTTTATAATTCTGTCCTGACATCTTTAATTTGGACTCACCAGTCAAAGGAGTGACAGAAAATGCCTGTTGAGGGATGCATTTGAACAACTTGCTGTGCAGGTATAAATGCTGGTTGTTGAACCAGGGGGCACTGTAATGTGACCTGTGGTCTCTGTGTTACAGGTGCATTTGAAGCTTGTGCAGAAAAAGTAATTTGGCTTGTTTGAGAGACTGGCATTTGCCTTTGCTGCATTAAGCGTTGTGTTCCATCCAGGAAAATTCCAACACCACCAGGGGGCGCTGAAGATTGAGCCTGTGGAGGCATTTGTTGCATTGCAGCTTGGGCATCTGAGTGAACTACAGATATATTCGACCAGGTTTGCTGTAGCCCTTTAACTGTTGCTGTAATGTAACATGCATATATGCTCTCTGCATTAAATTATTTCCACCAGGAGGTGGCGGTGCAGCTTCACTTCTTGGCTGCATCATTTCTGCCTGTGTGGCATATGCTGGAGAACAAAGGAGATCACGTGGCAACTGTGACGTGTACATATCTCTCTGTTCTGATTTGCCTGACACAGTATCCACCAGGGTGTGTGTCTTAAGCTGTGAAGAAGAAGGCAAGATGGTGACCTCAGACATTTGGAAAATGGGGAAACCCCTCCTACTTGCCTCTAATCTGTCATAGTCTTTTTTTGCTTGAAAAAGCTGATATTCAAAAAGATCTATCTGGTCATGATAGCTTTTCATATCTTGCTCAGGGCTTGGGAAGAATTTGCAAGTTTCTCTTTCTGTGTGGGAGTGATTTTGCTGTGCCGGCGAGAGCTTTGGCCAAGCATCAAGCGTTTCATAATCTCTTGGAGATATTTGGGAGCATGCATAATCAGAAGGGAGTATAACTGACCTCGGTCTGTATGCTTCATCTCCTGGAGCAGCCCCATTTTTTTGAGATCTTTCTCCCTTGGCAGATTCTCCACTCGGCCCAGCTGCTGAAGTTTGGAAACTTGGAAGCCAGCGTGAAAAATCCTCTACCTCTGTATCAGAGGGGAGGGAGCCTTCGGAATGTGCTTCATCTCTGCGTTTCTTTTTCTTTTTCGGCATTGTTAAAAAGTGACTTAATCGGTCCTAAGTCGATTGTAAATCATTCTCTCTAATTAGGCCTAGTCGCTTATCTCTTGAAGATAGCTAACAAGGAAAAAAGCCTTAAATTAACCATCCTCTTGCTAGCATTTGTGAAGGAGGGAGTTTCCCCCCTTTAATTAACGAGGTGTGAATCGTTGGCCTTCCAAGAAGCATATCTCTGAATAAGCAGAAAAATAAAACCCGAGAACATGTTCTAATAATCAACTTTAATATGAAATGAAATAAAATAAAATAATACAAATCTTATTATCTAAATCTTACATTTTGGCAGGAGTTATGTTGCCCACCTCCTTTGGCAGGCAAACGGAAGATCAGAAAGAAAGTAAAAGAATGTTATGACGTATTATGAGACATGCACGTTAATCATTGTCAGATAAGAAACATTTCTACAGTATAACTCAGAATATAAGCTCAAGTTGACAAACAAAATTAACGCAGTGACATAAATAAATGGAGAGGGAAATTGTATCTTGTTGAGGCCTTTGAGGTGGGGCCCAGAGTGGTGAGTGATGTTGACTTGGGCATGTCCACCAGCCACACCTACCCAGCCAGTCATTAGGTCAGAGAACCAGTTGTTAAATTATTTGAATCCAACCACTGTATTTATGACCATTGCTGTATCCGAAAATCAATGGGGAATCCAGATTCATTTAACAACTGTGTTACTTACTTATCAATTGCAATGATTCACTTAACAACTGTGGCAAAAAAATCATAAAATGGGGCAAAACTCACTTACCTAATGTCTCACTTAACAACAGAAATTTTGGGCTCAGTTGTGATTGTAAGTCGAGAACTACTTATATAATAAAATGAAAAAAACCCACAAATATAAGTAATAAAATACAGGTGAATGGCTAACATGTTGAATAACTAGCAAATCTGAAATAGCATTAATATCCTAGAGTATTACAATATAGACATTTTATAGGTTAGTAAATTTTTGAGAGAAGTTTATTCAGATTTTCAAAGAAATTCATGCCAGTGTCAGCAGTAGTGAACTGGATGGGCAAATATGCTATTAAGCTACCTGCAGCTAAATTGCAATTACACTGCTATAGCAGAGTTAGAACATTGTCTATTCCTAGCAGCACTGTAGGAACAAAGATTATACCTAACCCTGTCATCCTACACTATTTTTTTCAGTTGTGGCTGGATATTATAACCAAGTGTATATATAATAAGATAAAGGTAAACGTTTCCCATATCCAGCCGTATCCACTTCTAGGAGGTAGTGCTCACCTCTGTTTCTTAGCTAAGACAGCCAGCATTGTCTGAAGACATTTCCAAAGTCATGTGACTAGCATGAGTATATTCCAAGGTGCAAGGAATGCTGCTCCATTCCCACCAAAGTGGAACCTATTTATCCACTCACATTTGCATGCTTTTGAACTGCTAAGTTGGCAGGATAAGAGCTCACCCTGTTGCGCTGCACTCAGGTCCTGAATCTTGACTGTCAACTTTTCAGCTGATAAGTTCAGTGTGTCAGAACTGCAAATCTCACACTTGCGCTCTTATCATTCATTGCAAGTCAGCCATGGAATCTGGGGATAGGGGGAGGTGAAAGTAATGGAAGTGTGCCTCTCCAAGATGGTGTTTCAAGGCTGCTCCCTTAGGAGAAGAATGTTGCTGCAAAACAGCCTACACACAGACTGACTGTTTCATAAACATATTCTTCAAAACTGATTGGATGATGGAGGGGAAGCAGTGAGAAATGCCTAAGAGAGGAAAAGTTATACTTGGGGATTTGGTGCGCAATTTTCGGTTTTGGCTTTGCTTTACTGCAGTTCACTTCACTGCTAATAAAACTACTTTTTCCAACAAATGGATCCAATGGTGGATTAGATGTGCAGTCTGAGGGGATCCAAGGATCATTTTTACTTAGATGTGCAGCAAGGGTGGGTTCTGGCTGCTGCTACTGCCAGTTCATTCAGGGACGGGCTTGATGCACGCTATGTGTGCATGTGCAGTACTAAAAAAAGCTTCTGCATATGCACAGAAGCCAAAAACAAGCTGGTGCCACCTACAGCTGTGCCGAGAGAACTGGTTTGGGAGCGTGGCAGGCCTGGGTCGCTGCTGGTTCCAGCGACCCAGGCCGCCAAGTTACTACTGGTTCGGCCGAACCAGTAGGAACCCAATTCTGATGTGCAGGCTGAGGCAGGGCTGACACAGTGTCTTTAACGCCTAAGCCCGTGATGGCAAATCTATGACACATGTACCATAGATGGCATGCAGAACCCTCTCTGTGGGCACACATGCCATTGCCAGCTACTCTTCTGCCGGAGCACTTGAAAAAGGCCCAAAAATGGACGGAAAACAGCCTCAAAAATGGCATGAAAATGCCCCCAAAACAGGCATGCATGCACCGGCCAGCTGGTCTTTGGGTTTCCAGTACTCTGACATGCACGCATGCACACGCATTCTGGTTTGGGCACTCAGTGCCAAAGAAGTTCGCCATCACTGGCCTAAACCATTGCACCCCTTTTAGTGTATATATAACTGACTTTAAAATAGTACTCTTAAGTTTGTTAATATCATCTAGAGGGAGGTGTTAAATAGGTTCAGAATAGATCCAAAAGAATTCAATTTTTTAAAAACATTAATTTTAGATTATTTTATATCTAATCTTCATATGACACAAAATAGTGTAGGGTAGCTAATACCATAAAAACAGACACTTAAACTATTTTGATTGATTAGAGAAAGACATATGGGATATGAAAGTAACTCAAATGCGCAGGGATGTCAATGAAAGATTTGAAATTGTATTTGTGGAAAAAAACAATAGTATTTGATAGGAGGCTGAGTATAATCACTGGTGTGATCTGGGTAGGGAAAAATGTCAAATGCTGTTTAGGCGTTATCATCTGATAAGTAGCTATTAAGTGATGGAAAGCAATTCTTCTATTTTCTTCTGTTTGGACCAGACCCCATCTTGAGTGTTTGTCGAGTTCTGGGCATCATACTAAGAAGGACTCACTCATATGTTAGGTCTTAAGGAGTCAAGATAGATTCCTGCTCTGACTGCATGAATAAATGACTGCTATCTAGAGCCATCCTCAGCAATAGCTTGTAGCATTTCCTAGAATAGTACAATAATCTTGCTAACCAGCCTGTCCTTCCTGTCTACTTCTGGTAGTCTTTCAAAACATAATCTTTTTATCTAGTCAAGGATTCTGCAGCCTTAAACACTCAAAGAGCCATTTGGACCCATTTCCCACAGAAAAGAAAAAACCGGGAGCCACAAAACCTGTGTAGGTGTGGCCAACTCAATATCACTCCCACCCAGTCACATGACACCCCCCCTCAGCCACATCTACCCAGGCTTTGTGGCTCCCGGTATTTTCTGTGGGAAATGGGTCTCTCTTTCTCTCCCTCCCTCCCTCCCCTCCCTCCCCTCCCTCCCTTCCATTTCTATTTTTCTTTTTCCTCTCCCTCTCTTTCTTTCTTTCTTTCCTTCCTTCCTTCTTTCTTTCCTTCCTTCCTTTCTTCTTTCTTTCTTTCTTTCTTTCTTTCTTTCCTTCCTTTCTTTCCCCCTCCTTTCTCTCATTTGTTTCCTCTCTCTTTTCTCTCCCCCTCTCCTTCTCCCTCTCCTCTTTCATTTGTTTCTCTCTCTCTTTCCTCTCTCTCATTCCCTCCATCATTTTCTCATTTCTCTCTCTCTCTCTCTTTCTCTCTTGCACGCGCATGAGTGAGGATGCCCTCTCTTGCGCAAAAGCAGAGATACCCTCCTCGAGGCCAAAGCGCAGTGAAAGCGCGTGGAGAGGGCAGCTCATGCTTGCTCCTCAGCTGCGGGCCTGTCTCTCTTTGTATTGTACCCTCTTCCCAGATCCTATTCCCACCCCACCAGCCCTCATGTTACCAAAGTTGGCATCAGCTATGACTGGATTGGCCAATGTCTCAGGGAGGAGAGCAGGTCGCTCGACTAGGTCGGCAGGAAGCCGCAGGAGTGGGGTCAAAGAGCCATGTATGGCTCTGAAGCCATTTGTTGCCGACACCCGATGTAGTCTCTTCTCTGATTGTATCACAACCTGCTTGCTGCTCATTGCCTCAAGTGGATATTCCATTTTTATTTGATCCAGAACTGTTTGATCTTCTTGCAATATATTGCATGTTAATAAAAGTTCCCAATTTTTTTAAAAAAACCTGAGGGCTATTCTTTCTATGTTCTTCGATGTCTGTTTTTAATAAATACAAAGTTATTTGATATCTGTTTTCAATAAATATACAGTTCTTCGATGTCTGTTTTTAATAAATAAACACCATACTGGATGTGATATGGGAATACTGCTTTACTTATTTATTTATTTTTTCAGTTTTGTCCTCCATGATTCTTCTAGGATGCAAAAAAAATATCATTTTCATTATTCTGCTCTTTGTTGCCTTTGAAATGTCCTTATCTTTCATGATTTTATATTAAGTTTAGTATTATCTTCCTCCCTAGAATATCTTCTTCATTTTGTATCACACTATCCACTTTCATTTATTCTTCAACCCAGGAAAGGAAAAGTATTGTATTACTGTTACTGTAATAACAATAGAAAACCCTTGCATCAAAACGTAACAGCTAACAAATGGAGGGTGATAGGATTTAAAACCAGCAGCCTCTCACCCAAAAAATCCAACACAGGACATAGCATTGAGCCACAACAGAGATTACTGAACACTCTTTTATAATAGCAAAAGACAGAAAAGCCCCCACATTGACAATCCCAAGAATAGGAATTAAACTTCAAAGTCATAAAATCCTATAAGAATCTATCCATTCACCCAGTTTGTGATTCAGCTGCTCCAGAACTGAACTCCAGAGCTGAATGTGACTTCACTTCTGCCAATAAAACCTCCTTCTGAGCAGCTGGCTTTGATTCTTCAATTTTAAATGGTGGTGATGTTCCATTTTTCTTCTTCTGCTGCTCTGTGCGATCTCCTGGTGGGAAAATGAGCCCTAACATTTTCCTTCTAACAAATTTGGTGACCACGAAAGGACTCCCAGCTAACCCAGCCATTCGATTGGGCCTGAAGAGCCACCACTCTGCTCACAACAAATTTTTTTCATCTGTGGGTAAGCTCTACAGACCCTGCCTGAGTGGCACAGACTAGTAAAGGAAGTTTTTGAGGCTTGTGCACACTCAATGGCTGCTTGGAAGGAGGTAAGTACAATAAAAAGAATTCTAATTGAGTTCTAGAAGCCCAGGAGGTGAAAAGGACTCTCTCTCTTCTCTCCCTCTCCCTCCCTCCCTCCCTCCCTCCCTCCCTCCCTCCCCCCCTCTCTGTATGAATATGTTTGAGAAAAATCCTTCCTGCTGCCATAGCTGGATCCTGTTCTTTCTGAGCATTTCCTAGCCACAAACAGATTCACAGCTAGTTCCATCAGACTGTAACCGTGAATTCTGGAAAGCAAGGGGTTTGGCCAGAGTACAGGACCTTCTGTTAAGAGAAGGGAGAGAGTGAGTGGGAAGTGATTGAAAGAAAAGGGAAGTGAGAGGTTCACTCTTGGGCAGCTAGCTAAAAATCACTGAGCAGAGCACTATTCTGGAAAAGAGGTGCCTGTGCTCTGATTACTTTCAATGGACAGAGACCTCACAGGCCATTTGCCTGAAAACCATAAGGCAGCAGATTGCAGGTTGAAAAGTACCTTCACCTGATGGGGAAGTGTATTTTTGTGGGTTGTGAGAGAAGAATAAACCTTGGAGTTTCATCACAGATGGTGGGAAGAGCAATTTAAGTATGGGAAGATCAAAGTCTAGGATCCTAATGAGATCTTCTCTAGGGAGACTGATGAATGCCTGGAGCCAGAACAAATTGCCCATCCGGGTGGGAATGAGAAAGAAGTGTGCATGCAAACTATGTGAGAAGTGGATTCTGCTCAGCAATGAAGCTGGAAATCACATCTGGCCAGAAGGTGGTAGTTTTAATTATGAAACATTGAAAAGGTTAAGATCCAAATTAAAGCCTTCACACTTGCCTTCTGGTATTATTGGGCAGAATTGTCAGATTCAGAGAAAAGTAAAATCTCAGTCAAAACAGCCAGACCTAAACAAACCTCCCTTAAAGGAGAAATCAGGGGCTAAACTGATGGCCCTTCTCTTGAAGAAACCTGCACCTGAACTCAGTAGGGGACACATTGAATGTGTCCCCACCTATACCTCTTTCTCTTCTGCTGATTTAGTGATATGGAAGAAGGACACTTGCTCCTTCTGATCTGACCCCCAAACAGTTATAAAAACCCTCAAATCTATCATTGAGAGCCACAATCCATCATGGGGTGGGGGGATATGACACAATTGCATCCTATCTTTCTCATGAAGGATGAAATTATGAAATTATTTGAAAAAACAGAAGAGATTGCAAGGAAATCAGACATTGCAACACCAGGACAAGTAGCCTCAACTAGAGTTGCTTGGCCTCTGAACTGTCCTAACTGTGGTTATAACACAGTGTCATAGGAAAATTCCAATAGAAAACAAAAGCAACAACACAAGCAATAATTCTTACTTTAAGATCAGAGATTTATTGTTTCTAATAATTTGGAACATTAGAAATGAATAGATATAAAATATATAATAGCAGAAGTATACTTGCATCAATGAGTCATTGCAATGGGCCAATGGTTCACAGCAGATCCTACATGGATTGCTATAAATCAAAGGGCTACGAGCTGATCTTGAACCCTATCTTTTATACTGTTCCTCTAACCACATGCATGCTTCACAACTTCACTCATTGTCACTTTCCGTGAAAACCTGTGTACATTATTTTCAATTCCTCATTTCCAGCAGTTTTATTCTTCCTGTTTTAAACAAATCCATACAAGTGCTTATTTTGCAAAAAAACCGTATTTCACAGTTAGCAACAGCTCAGCAGGATTACAAATATTTTTGGTAAATTTTGAAAACATCCTAGCTGAAAACTTTGGTTCATATCGCTTTCTTCTGGAGCCTTCTATTATCCATAGGACTTATTGAATCTAATAGAACAATAGGCTATACAGTATTTCTTGATGCTCACAATAACCACTCATTGAGATGAGTATGGTAGAATGAAGGAGATTCTTCTAGAGGCATTGGGTGAGATAGGACAAAAACCACTGAACTGGCCTGAATTCCAGTCCAGAGTGCAAAGGGAAGGTGAGACACCAGATGCTTTCTGGGTCCACCTCCTAGAAATGGAGGTCACCCTGCTCACTTAGATGCAAATAAACCCAAAGACCAATGAATACTGGCCTCGGCATTCATTGGCCAGTTATGAGACCACTTCCACAAGATTGGGTGAAAGTGATCCAGTTTAGAAATATCAGAACTACAGAGAATAGCTAACTTCGTATTTAATCAGCGAGACAGACTGCGAGAGGAAGAGAAAGAGAGAAAAAGGCAGAGAGGGAAAGGGAAAGGGAAAAGGAAAAGGAAACGAGAAGGAGGACAGAAAGAAAGGAAGATCTAAAAATGTTTGATGCCATGCATAATGATAGGAGGTGCCTAAATCCCCCTTTGCCAGAATTGCAGTTTAAATGTCCCTGTTGTGAGGAAATGGGGGACAGGGAAATAAATGCTCTCATTGCTTTAGATGTGGGAGGAAGGGGCATTTAAGGAGGAAACAGTATCCCCCTCCAAAAGCCCCATTCCCAAGAGAATCTTCTGCCCTAAGTGAGAATGGAAACCTCAGACCACCTTGACATGTACAGTTTGAGGAACAGAGGAGCAGGTTCTGACTAATTCTGGAGAACAGGTAGCAGAAATTTTGATTAGTTTGGAGAACCGGTAAATACCACCTATGACTTGCCCTGCCTCCATCTATCCTCTGCCTCCCAAGTCCCTGGTAGGGTTTCTCCTAAAGTCTACCACCATTTCTATGGTTTTTAGTGTGTCCAGTTATATAGGTGCAGATGACAGACTCAATAATTCCTCTGTACAACTGTATCAGCAGCTCCTTGGGCAGTTTGAGCTTCCTGAGTTGGCGCAGAAAGAACATTCTTTGTTGTGCTTTTTTGATGATGTTTTTTATGTTAAATGTCCATTTTAGGTCTTGAGATATGATAGAACCTAGAAATTTGAAGGTCTCTACTGTTGATACTGTGTTGTCTAGTATTGTAAGATGTGGTAGTATGGTAGGGTTTCTCCTAAAGTCTACCACCATTTCTACGGTTTTGAGTGTGTTCAGTTCCAGATTGTTCCAGTCACACCACGGGGCTAGTTGTTCAACCTCCTGCTTGTTTGCAGTTTCATTGTTGTCTCAAATGAGACCAATCACTGTTATATCATGTGCAAACTTTAATAGTTTAACAGACGGATCATTTGAGATGCAGGCATTGGTATATATAAAGAGAAGTGGAGAGAACACACAGCCCTGGGGGGCTCCTGTGCTAATTGTACAGGTATCTGATGTGATTTTGTCTAGCTTCACCTGCTGCATCCTGTCTGTTAGGAAGCTTGTGATCCACTTACAAGTATGTTCAGGTATCGCTAATTGATTTAGTTTAGTTAGAACCATGATGGCCAACATATGGAGCCATTTGTTAGGGCATATGAGGTGCTGCCCTGTCAGCTGACCAGTGTGCTGGCCAGCTGACTTTGGCCTTGTTTTGAGGCCATTTTTCACCCTCCGGAGGCTTCTTTGAAGCCTCCAGAGTGCGAAAAACCGGCCCTATGGGCAAACCAGAAGTTCAGGAATGGACTTCCAGTTTGCTCTTAGGGCCATTTTCACCTTCCTGAGCCTTCAGGAGGCTACCCTGAAGGCCCCGGAGGGCAAAAAATGGTCCTACAGCGAAACAGGAAATCACTTCTGGTTTGATCGTAGGGCCAATTTTTGCCCTTCAGAGCCTTCAGGGAAGCCTCCTGAAGACCCCTGAAGGCTCTGGAGGTCTAAAATCGGCCCTATGGACAAACTGGAAGTCACAATTCCCAAACTTCTGGGTTCCCCGTAGGTCCATTTTTCACCTTCCAGAGCCTTCAGGGAAGCTCCTGAAGCCTCCGGAGGGCATCAGGGGGGGGGGCTGTTTTTATCCTCCTAGAAAGCCTCTGGAGCCAAGGGAAGGCAAACAACCCACACCAAAAGCGGAGAGAGCCCTTCGCTGGTCATGTGCGCATGTACGTGGTTTTTTTTCCGTGCATAGCATTATGGGTATGACAGGCCCATGCATGACCCCCCTGCACTCCCCCTGCTTTTAGAATGGGAGCCAAAAAAGTTTCACCAACACTGAGTTAGAAGAATATCTGGTATGATGGTATTGAATGCTGAACCCTTGCGGACCCTTGAGTAGGTCTTTGGAGATTCAAGATGTCGTAGGACCATGATGGAAAGCCTCTGGAGCCTGGGGAGGGTGAAAAACAGGCCCAACAAACTTCTGGTTGACCCGTTGGGCCTGTTTTCACCCTCCCCAGGCTCCGGAGGCTTTCCTGAAGCCTGGGGAGCATGAAAATGGCCTCCCCGGCCCTCCATTTTTCACCCTCCCTAGGCTTCAGGACCCCCTCACAGATCGCAAACACATGACTGCATTAAAGTTGTGAAGCAGGGACGGTGGCCAGTGGCAGATTATACTGAAAAATTCCGAGATGGGGGCGGGGCGGTCATACGACGTATGATCTTTCAGCTCCAAGATTGCCGTTGAAATCTCTGCTGCTGGACGATCCTTTTGGACCTAAACTGTCCTGTAGAGATGATGACAGAAAAGGGCACATCCTGCTGATCCCAGGGACATCACAAAGTCCCTTTTGATCCAGGAGAAGCCTTTTTTTCCATCAGCTGCGAGGCAGCCATCAAAGCTGCTGAAGTCGGGGACAGCTCCGGTATGAAAGAAGAATAGGAGAGAAAGTGTGTCGATCTGGTGAGAGAATTTTTCATCATTATTATTTGAAAGAACACCCTAAAAGATTAAAAGTTAAATTAAAACTGAAGACTGAAGAGGTTAAGTGGCGAGATTAAGCCAGAGTCAAGTTGAGTGTTTTTTTTTCTTCCTTTTTATTGTTGGAATTTGGCTGGATTTTTGCAAACTTCTTTTACTTTTTAAACTGGACTAATTTTTTTCTTTTTTCTTTTCTTTTTTTAAATATTTGCATAATAATTTTTACTGTCTAAGACTTCTTTCCGCCTATTTTTTCAATACTTTAATTGTATTTCCTTTTTGAATCTCTTTTTCTCTTTTTTTATAAGTATAAAGAAAGTAAGGGAAAGTGGAAGAGAATAAATAACACTGCCACCTAGAGGCATGGAAACATTGTTTTCTTTTTCTTATATGAGTGTTGAGAGAAAAGACATTTCAAGGTCTTTGAACCTGTTTATGAAATGATAGTGGGATGAGCATGAAGGATTGTTTATACAGGTGCTCTTCTGGGATACTATCAGTATGTGGAGTTTGGACTTGAAAGAGAATTTGGAGTTCAAAGAAAAAAGATTGTCATGACCTTGAGAAGAGAATTGCTAATTTTGTTTGGAATTTAACATAAGAGCCTTGGATTTTACAGTGGCAGTGCTTCTCTTTCCCCCCTTTTTCTCTCTCTCTTTCTACTCCCTTACTCTCCCTCTTACTTAGCCATTGCCAGCTGGTCAGAGGCCTTCTGCAGGAGAAGTTTGGTTTCCTTTTTCTTTCCCCTTTTCTTAAAGATGTGCTTCTTTTCTGTTTTTCTTGTCTATTTTTTGGGATGCATACATAGGCATATATTTTTTCCCTTTTACCTGCTGGATTGTATTATTTTATATCACTGAATTGGAGTAAGGTAAAAAAGAACCTAAAGACTTTTATTTTTGGTACCTTTTTTGTGTGATTGATCTGTTTTTTTTTCCTTTTTAAAAAAACAACAACTGAAAACAATTGTATTAGGGCAAACAAGAGCCTGAAATTTCCCCCTTTTTTTCCCTTTTCCCCTTTCTTTTTTTCCATTCCTTTTTTTCTTTTTTTCTTCTTACTTTAGGGCCACTTGGGATTATAACTGTCCTCTATATAAGTGG
The DNA here is from genome assembly GCF_964273705.1 of Natrix helvetica. Taxonomy (NCBI): domain Eukaryota; kingdom Metazoa; phylum Chordata; class Lepidosauria; order Squamata; family Natricidae; genus Natrix; species Natrix helvetica. The sequence continues at coordinate 61,931,614 of NC_138550.1, forward strand.
ATTAAAGAATAGAAGAACCTGAAGACTTAGTTTCTTAACTAGCATATAATATATCAACTGTTTTAAAATGAGTAAAAAGATAATGGCCAGTGGCTCTGCAATACCATCTTCTGCTTATTCACCATCTGGAGGACAAAGATCAATACACACAATTTTACAACAGGAAGAAGACAAGGAAGTGACACTGCAGATGATTATGCAAGGAATACAAAAAATACAAGTAAGAACAGAGAATATAGAAAAGAGAACAGAGAACATTGAAAAGAGAATAGAGAATATAGAACAGTGATGGTGAATCTATGGCACGCAGTGATGGTGAATCTATGGCACAACAGTGATGGTGAATCTATGGCAGTGATGGTGAATCTATGGCACAAATATAGAACAGTGATGGTGAATCTATGGCACCAGTGGTGGGTTTCTACCGGATCGCACCGGATCGCGCGATCCGGTTGAAGAATGAACCCGGAAGTAATTTCCTGCCCCGCCCCCTTGGCGTTTTTTGCATCGGGGCTGACTCCCCGCCGCCACTGCTGTTCCTTGTCTTCTGGCCGCGGCCCCACGCCGTGGAAAACATAGGCGCAATTACAGCCCGGAGCAGGAGCAAAGCCCCTTTCCCAACTGGCCTTTCCTCACTTGGAGGGCTTTGGAGGGAAGCTTCTGCAGAAGCCCGGGTGAGTGACAACAAGTTCCCACCGTTACGAAGTCTCGGAGGCTGTAATTTTCTGAGCTGTGCGCGCGCGCCTGTTTTCCACGGCGTGGAGCAGCGGCGAGATTCTGCGTGGCCGGCAATGACTCAGGATGCCATCCGGGAAGACGAGGAACGCAAGGGGGGACCATTGACGGCCTCCGCAATCATCGCTCGCCTCGCAGAGCCTCGCTGCTGCTCCACGCCGTGGAAAACAGGCGCGCGCGCACAGCTCAGAAAATTACAGCCTCCGAGGCTTCGTAATGGTGGGAACTTGTTGTCACTTGCCCGGGCTTTTGCAGACGCTTCCTTCCGAAGCGTTCTGAGGGAGGAAGGGCCAGTTGGGAAGGGGGCTTTGCTCCTGCTCCGGGCTGTAATTGCACCTATGTTTTCCACGGCGTGGAGCAGCAGCAAGGCTCTGCGCAGCCAGCGATGATTCCGGGGGCCATCCGGGAAGCTGAGGAACATGAGGGGGGACCCTGCCCCCCACTGATGGCCTCCGGAATCATCGCTGGCCGCGCAGAGCCTTGCCGCTGCTCCACGCTGTGGAAAACATAGGCGCAATTACAGCCCGGAGCAGGAGCAAAGCCCCTTTCCCAACTGGCCCTTCCTCCCTCAGAACGCTTCAAAGGGAAGCGTCTGCAGAAGCCCGGGTGAGTGACAACAAGTTCCCACCGTTACGAAGTTTCGGAGGCTGTAATTTTCTGAGCTGTGCGCACGCACCTGTTTTCCACGGCGTGGAGCAGCGGCGAGATTCTGCGTGGCCGGCAATGACTCACGATGCCATCCGGGAAGACGAGGAACGCGAGGGGGGACCGTTGACGGCCTCCGCAATCATCGCTCGCGTCGCAGAGCCTCGCTGCTGCTCCACGCGGTGGAAAACAGGCGCGCGCGCACAGCTCAGAAAATTACAGCCTCCGAGGCTCAGAACGCTTCGGAGGGAAGCTTCTGCATAAGCCCGGCCGAGTGACAACAAGTTCCCGCCGTTACGAAGTCTCGGAGGCTGTAATTTTCTGAGCTGTGCACTCGTGCCTGTTTTCCACAGTGTGGAGCAGCAGCGAGGTTTGTGTGGCCGGCAATCACTCCAAATGCCATCCGGAAAGACGAGGAACATGAGGGGGGACCGTTGACGGCCTCCGCAATCATCGCTCGCCTCGCAGAGCCTCGCTGCTGCTCCACGCCGTGGAAAACAGGCGCGCGCACACAGCTCAGAAAATTACAGCCTCCGAGGCTCAGAACGCTTCGGAGGGAAGCTTCTGCATAAGCCCGGCCGAGTGACAACAAGTTCCCGCCGTTACGAAGTCTCGGAGGCTGTAATTTTCTGAGCTGTGCGCGCGCGCCTGTTTTCCACGGTGTGGAGCAGCAGCGAGGCTCTGCGAGGCGAGCAATGATTGCGGACTCCGTCAACGGTCCCCCCTCACGTTCCTCGTCTTCCCGGATGGCATTTGGAGTGATTGCCGGCCACACAAACCTTGCTGCTGCTCCACGCCGTGGAAAACAGGCGCGCGCGCACAGCTCAGAAAATTACAGCCTCCGAGGCTTTGTAACGGTGGGAACTTGTTGTCACTCGGCCGGGCTTATGCAGAAGCTTCCCTCCAAAGCCCTCCAAGTGAGGAAAGGCCAGTTGGAAAAGGGGCTTTGCTCCTGCTCCGGGCTGGAGGCTTCCCTCCGAAGTCTTGGGATGTTCTGAGGAGCCCCCCAAGGAAAAACGCCGCTGCCAGGTAGTTAAAAGTACCTCTCTGATTCTGTCAGACTCTGTCAGTCTCTCTCTGATTCCCTCTCTCACTCCCTCTCTGTTCCTCTCTCTCTCTGTCTGTCTGTCTCACTCACACACACACACACACACACTGTGGTCACCTTGTTGAGTGTTCCAATCACATTTGAAACACTCAACAACTGGCCTGCATTTATGGTATTTTGCAGCATTCTGCAGTCATAGGACCAAAATATATGGTTAAAAGCATATATTTTGGTCCTATGACTGCAGAATGCTGCAAAATACCATAAATGCAAGCCAGTTGTTGAGTGTTTCAAATGTGATTGGAACACTCAACAAGGTGACCACAGTGTGTGTGTGTGAGTGAGAGAGACAGACAGACAGACAGAGAGAGGAACAGAGAGAGGGAGTGAGGGAGGGAATCAGAGAGACTGACAGACACACACACACACACACACACACACAGAGGGGGAGGGAGGGAGAGAAAGATAGAGAGACACACACAGAGTGAGTGATTAAGTGAATGAGTGAGAGACAGACACACCCACATACACAGAGTGACAGAGAGAGAGGAAGGGAGGGGAGAGAGACAGAGGGAGAGACAGAGACAGACAGACAGACACACACACACACACACACACACAGAGTGAGTGAGAGACAGACAGACACACACACACAGAGTGACAGAGATGGGGGAAGGAGGAGAGAGAGACAGAGATACAGAGAGAGAGATAGACAGATAAACACCCAGAGAAAATGACAGAGGGAGACAGAGAGGGAGAGAGGGAGAGAGAGACAAAGAGCCAGAGAGAGAGAGAAAAAGAAAAAGAAAAAAAGAAAGTGGGAGAGAGAGATGAAAGAAAGAAAGAAAAAGAACTTATGACCACAATTGAGCCCAAAATTTTGGTTGCTAAGCAAGAGCATCGTTAAGTGAGTTTCACCACATTTTCCAAGTTAGCCATGCCCACCTGGTCACATGACTGCCAAGCCACTCCCACCAGGTCACATGGCCGGCAAGCCACTCCCACAAAGGAGGCCACACCCACAGAGTGGGTTCCAAAAAAATTTGAAACCCACCACTGTATGGCACGCATGTTCACCCTTTTTTGAAGCCATTTTTCACCCTCCCCAGGCTCCAGAAGCTTTATAGGAGCCTGGGGAGGGCGAAAACAGCCTCCACCGCCCCCTGGAAGCCCTCCGGAGGCGTCAGGGAAGCCTCCGGACAGTCCCTGAAGCCTTCGGAGCTCTCAAAACGACTCTCCGAGCAAACCGGAAGTCACTTTGTATGCAGTAGTTTGCAGTTCAATATTACCAGAGAAGCTATGCAGGATTAGGTTAACAACTCTTAATGCCTTTTTGGCAATGCTGTTACAGTGAGCTTTGGCACTTAGATCATTTGAGATGAGTACTCCAAGGTTCTTGACAGAGTCGGGGTTGTCTACAAGGTCATATCCACACAGTTTGTATTTTGTTTTCTGATTTTTTTTGCCAATGTGTAAGACAGACCGTTTGTTAGTTAGATTTGAAGTTGTCAATTGTTTGACCATTCTGACACATAGTGAAGGTCTTTTTGAATGGTAGAAGCATTGACAGTGGTGTTGAATAGTTTTACACCATCAGTGAAGAGAACACAGTTGCTTATAATATGATCACAAAGGTCATTTATATAAAGTATAAAGAGTGTTGGTCCTAAAATGCTGCCTTGGGGGACACCAATGTTAACGGATACAGAATTTGATAGGGCGCTCCCTATTTTGACCACGTGTTGCCTGTTAGACAGGAATGCTGCTATCCAATTATGCAGGCGTCCAGAAATGCCATAAGATTTTAATTTTAGAAGTAGTTTGTTGTGTACCATTGAATCAAAGGCTTTAAAGAAGTCTATGTAAATTGCGTCTATTGCTTTGCCCTGGTTGTGTTGTGTAATCCATATATTTTTGCAGTGTAGGAGTTGCAGATTACAGGACAACTTTTTTCTGAAACCAAATTGTTTGTTAGAGAGCAGGTTGTTTGTTTCTAAGTGGAAGGGAATGGATTGGTTTATGATTGATTCCATGACTTTGCAGGTGACACAACATAAAGAGATTGGTCTGTAATTTTCAAATTGGCTGAGGTCTCCTTTTTGAAGATAGGAATGATTGTGGCTAGTGACCATACGTTGGGTAAGGAGCTGGTCCTGAAAGATTTTTCAAAGATTATGCTTAGAGGTTCTGGCTTTTTTAAAGAAGTAGGCACATAGTCCATCAGGTCCAATCGATAGAGATGGTTTTAGGCTGCATAGTGCCTTTTCTTTTTCTTTTTTCTTTTGCAGTAGATTTTTTATTATTTTTCTCCTTCTACCACACATTACAATCATTATATCAATATTGTTTACATTGCCTTTTCAATGTTATCTTCTGTAAAATTGATCTGCATTAGATTGTTGTAATTTGTTGTGCTACGACTAGGAAATGTGGGCCATGAGCCATTGCTGTTTACAAAGCCTGAACTGAAGAATGTGTTAAAGAGGTTGGCTTTAACAGTTTCATCATTACAGTCTTTACCGTTAGGTCCTTTTAGGAGTGGGATGGATCTCAAGCAGTAGTGAAATTCAAATTTGTTCACTACCGGTATGGTGAGCGTGGCTTGGTGGGCATAGCAGGGGAAGGAGACTGCAAAATCTCCATTCCTACCCCACTCTAGGGGAAGGATACTGCAAAATCCCCATTCCCTCCCCATTAAGTTTGTTGTTTACAAAATAATAGAAGGCGTGGGTGGATTTCATGTGCAGGTGGTTTTCCTCTTGTTTGATGTGATAATTGGTGCATTCAGTCTTTATCTGGTGGCATAAGTTTTGTAGCAGCTTTTAAAGTTTGCTACGTAGCCAGTTCTGTTTTTTTGCCTAAGAGACTTTTTTGGGGGGGGTTGGAGCTTCTTTATTGTTATGGGTAATTTGGTTTTTCTGGTTTTGGAGGTTATTGTTTTTTCTGGTTTTGGAAGTTATTCAAAAAAGAAGTTATTCCTCTTATGCTAAGGGTGCCACATGGCATATTTGCAATCCTTTTAAAATCCCAAACCCCAGCCTTTACCCAGCAGTGGCTAGCACTGTGCGAGGCTGAGCTTTTCACCACCGACCACATCACTTTTGAACGATGCTCCACACTGAACCCAGCAACCCTATTGCTGACCGAATATTCAGACTCTATCCTGCATGACTGCCTGCACCTAGTCCAGGAGACTGAGCTGCCATGACCTGACCTGACAGAAATGCCCCTGCAGAATCTGGACCTGGATGTCTTTACTGACAGGTCATCTTACCTGCATGACAGAATCTGAGTCACTAGTGCAGTATTCATCTCCCTCCATGAGATCATTTGGGCTTCCCCGCTATTGCTGTAATGTAGCACTCAAGCCACAGAACTGGTAGCGCTGACTCAAGTGTATGAAACTAATCTACCATCATCATCTACACTGATTCATGTTACAGTTTGGGGTTTGACATGCCACAGGGGCCCTGCCATGCAGCAGGGATTCCTGACATCAACTGGACACCCAATTCTGGAGAACCGGTAGTGGAAATTTTGATTAGTTTGGAGAACCTGTATATACCACCTTTGACTGGCTCCACCCCCATCTATTCTCTGCCTCCTGAGTCCCAGGTGATTGGGAGGAAATAGGGATTTTGCAGTATCCTTCCCCTGGAGTGTAAGACAGAGCATTTTTTGGTTGAGATTTGGAGTTGCCAATTGTTTGATCATTCTGACACATAGTCAAGGTCTTTTTATAGGGTAGCAGCATTATCAGTGGTATTGAATAGTTTTACATCATCAGCAAAGAGAACGCAGTTGATAATAATATGATTGCAAAGGTCATTTATGTAAAGTATAAAGAGTGTGGGTCCTAAAACACTACCTTGGGGGACACCACTGTTTACAGGTGCAGGGTTTGATAGGGTGTTTCCTATTTTGACTACTTGTTGCCTATTTGATAGGAACACAGCTATCCACTTATGCAAGGTACCAGAGATGCCATATATTTTAGTTTATGAAGTAGTAGAAATTTTTTTCCTGAAGCCAAACTGCTTGGTAGAGAGTAGGTTGTTTGTCTCTAAGTAAAGGGTAATCGATTGGTTTATGATTGATTCCGTGACTTTTCAGGTAATGCAACATAATGATATTGGTCTGTAATTTTCAACTAGGCTGGCGTCACCCTTTTTGAAGATAGGGATGAATGTGGCTAGTGACCATAAGTTAGGCAAGGAGCTGGTTCTGAAGGATATTTCATAGATTATGCTAAGAGTTTCTGCTATGGTGGCTGAGACCTTTTTTAAGAAGTAGGCACATAATCCATCATGTCCATTAGATAGAGATGATTTTAGTGTCTTTTCAAAGGCTTCTTCCGTAAAATTGACATGTAGTAGATCATTGAAATTGGTTGTGGTACGATTGGGAAATGTGGGGCATGAACCATTGCTGTTTACACTTTATTACACCATTCACAATAATGGTGTAATAAAGAGCTGGTTTTATTTGGGTCTTAAGTAGTTGCACGTCAGATAGTTCTTAATTTGAATGTTGTCTTTCTGATCAACTCATGAAATAGTCATAAAAGGTCATTTTCATCTTCAATCACTCATCTGTTGTGGAGGCTGGTGATACTGACTTTCCTTGTAGCTAGATGATACAATTCATAAAACAATAGATAAAGCTATACAAATTATTGCAGTGTGTCAAGGTTCTGATTGGTAAACTCAACCAAGCAAGCACAATCGAGATGATCCAATTGTTTTGGGCAAAACTTTATTGAGTATATCATTTCAGCACAGATTAAGGCAAAACCAGTTCTTGCTATTTCTCGTGAAATAAACCTGTATAATTAAAGCAGGGATGCCAAACTCAATTTCATTGAGGGCTGCATCAGCACTATGGTTGCCCTCAAAGGGCCAGTAGTGGGTCACTATAACTAAGTGGACATGGATGGGTGTGGCCAGGTGGGAATGGCTGGCTTGATGCTGCTCACTGGGCACAGCTGACTTGGGATGGTTGGGTCAGGATGGAACAAGTCACACTGGCTAAGTCGACATGGGGACAATTTGGTGCCCCACAAGTTCTTCACCTCCCCAAATTGCTGGTAGCCAAGCATGTGCACATGCACACACACACACCATATTCCAAGTTTGGGAACTTTTATCCACAGAGGAAGGAGAGGACGTTCTCCCCAGGTCCAGGCATGATTGGCAGTTTGTAAGATCAGATGTGGATAAGAGTCTCCAAGTTTGGAATGGTGTGTGTGTGTGTGTGTGTTTGTGTGTTTGTGTGTGTGCATGTGCACAGCATGCCAAAGGAGACATTATTCTCCCAATTCCAGACATTAATGGTGTTTCCCTGTCTGGCGGCACAGGCTGCCTGGGGCACTGGGCAGCAGAGGGCAAGCTCCCAGCATGGCCCTCAAGCTTTGGGGCACCAGGACCCAACCCAGAAAAACCCTGCTTCCCTGAGGGGGGCACCTGGCTGTGCTTACCTCCTCCTTGAGACTGCTGCTGCTGTGCTCACTTTCCTGGGCCAGGCTGCTCATGGTGAGTGTTGGAGGGCACAGTGTATGTAACCAAAGCTTCCTCAATGATCGGATGGGAGACCACCAGGAGAGGCCAGGAGGAGGTGGCAAGGAGATGGTGAAAGGGCAGCAGGGCTGCTGGTAGCCAAGTGCTAAGGCAGGAGTCCTCAGACCCTCCATCCCTCTCACTCCAACCCCCACATTTCCTTCCTTCCCTTCTTTCCTTCCCTTCTTTCCTCCCTCCCTCCTTCTCATTCCCATTTCCTTCCTCCTTCCCTCCATCCTGTTTACCTCCCTCCCCCCCTCCTTACCTCCCTCCTTCTCATTTCCTTCCTTCCTTCCATTTGTCCGTCCATCCGTCCATCCAAGTTTGTTGCAGAAATCACATCCAGAAAGCACACACAGATAGCTGATTCAGCAGGATTCATTAACTTCTCTTTATATACAATATAACACATGAAGTAAATATATACAATACCAAAAGCAGAGGAGAGGACAGTTTTCAGTTCAGAGAGCAGGCCAGTTTAGTTTTCAGCACAGACTAGTTTTAATGTCAATTCTCAGCTTATTCATTGGCTGATCTTTTTTTTTTTATTAAAGGTTTTAACACATTTTACAAATATTACCCCTTCCCCTTCCCACCCTCCAACCTTCCCTCCCCCCAACCTCCCAGAGCAAAATACAGGATATAAACATTTAACAATCATACGCTAACATAAGCTAACTGATTTTAACATCCTACCTCCTCTTGTGCTTTAATTCCCCCTTTGTTAAGCTAACTTTAAGTAAATTGTAACATTCTTTGTGCCTTCACTCATAAGCTAATTGAAATTTTCTAGTCCCATATTTATTTTGAATATAGTCAATCCATCTTCTCCATTCCAACTTATATTTCTCATCTGAATGGTCCTTCAAATATGCTATAATTTTGGCCATCTCTGCTAGATTTACTACTTTTAGCGTCCATTCTTGAATAGTAGGCAATTCTTCCCTCTTCCAGTACTGCACCACTAACAATCTTGCTGCCATCGTTAAGTTCAAAATCAAATTAGTCTCTATAACTGTACAGTCTGTAATTATACCTAACAAAAACAACTGGGGGGATGAACTTTATACTTTTTTAAAGTATATTTTGAATAACCCACCATATTTTTATCCAAAATGCTTTGACTTTTTTGCAACTCCACCATGTATGGTAATATGTAGCATCAGCACAATCACATCTCCAACATTTAGGTTGTAAATTCTCTCTCAAATTCTGAGCTTGCGTAAATTTTACATTTCTTACCCAAATCTTTTCCCATGTTTCCATCATTATTGGCTCTTCGAAATTTTGTGCCCATTTTATCATACAGTCTTTAACTAACTCTGTTTCAGAATCTATTTCTATCAGTATATTGTACAACCTTTTTATATGCATTTGACTCTGGTCCCTAATTTGTTTTACCAAACTATCCCCATTTTGCGTAATGCCAATTGTCTGATCATTTTTCCATCTAGCTTGTAACTGTCCATACTGGAACCAGGTTTGAATTACCCTTTCCTCTCTTAATACGTTCAAAGGCTTTAACTGTAATACACCTCTCTATATATTAAGAAGTTCTCTATATGTAATTACATCCTGTTTTTGTTCTATACTTATATTCTGTATCGCGTGTCTGGGTACTACCCACATAGGTATCTTATCATTTAACCTATATTGGTATTTTTTCCAGACACGCAATAGGGCATTCCTTAATATATGGCTTTTAAAAATCTTATCCACCTTCTTATCATATATTAAATAAGCGTGCCAACCATATACCAAATCATATCCCTCAATATTCAGTATTCTATCATCTGTTAGATTAATCCAATCACTAATTGTTGATAAAACTACTGCTTCATAGTATAATTTTAAATTGGGCATTTTCAAACCTCCTCTTTCTCATATATCTTGCATTATTTTAAGTTTTACTCTTGGTTTCTTCCCTGCCCAGACAAAGTTATTAATACCTTTCTGCCATTCTTCCAAATTTGCATCTTTTTAAAGTATTGGTATCATTTGAAAGAGAAATAGAAACTTAGGCAAAACATTCATTTTTACTGCTGCTATCCTTCCCAACAATGACAATTGTGATTTTTTCCATTTATTCATCTCTAACTGTATTTTATGCCATAATGGTTCATAATTATACTTATATAATTTCCCATTTGAGGTTGTAATTTAGACTCCTAAATATTTAACCTTTTTTACTATCTCGCATCCTGTTGCTCTTTGTAGTTTTTCTTTTTGATTTGTGGTCATATTTTTAACTATCATCTTTGTTTTTCCTAGATTTATTTTGAACCAAGATACTTGACCATATTGATTAATTATGTTCATTAATTATGTTTACCTATTTGCTAATATTTTAGCAAAAAAATTATAATCTGTATTAAGTAATGAAATAGGTCCATAGTTTTTTGGCTGGGTGTAGTCCTGATCTTCTTTTGGAATCAGGGAAATAAAGGCTGTTCTCCAAGATGGCGGTACTCTTCCTTCCCTTTGAATTTTGTTAAATAATTCCTTAAGAGGATCTACCATTTCTAATTGTAACTTTTTATAATAAACCGCTGTCAAGCCATCTGTACCTGGGGACTTCCCAATTTTTAATTCCTTAATTGCCAGGAGAATTTCCTCTGTGGTTACAAGTTGATTCAGCCTTTCCCTTTGTTCATCTGTAACTATAGATATTTTCTCTTTCTCCAAATATATATCTATATCAGTGACGTGCGGTGAGGTTTATGACTGGTGAGGCACTGACACAGTGCTGAGTTTCAAATATTTTTAGACTTGTGGACTTCAACTCCCAGAATTCCACAGCTAGGCGTGCTCAGTTCCAATTTAAAGCGACAGCATTTGTTTTTCTCCTTTGCTCCTTCTTTCTTTTTCTTTTTCTTCTCCTTCCCCTCCTTCCTCCCTCTCTCCCTTCCTCCCCCTCTCAAACACACACACACACACACACACACACACACACACGGAGGTTGGATTGGACTATCTCTCCTACCCCTTCCCTCTCTCACTCACTCTCAAACAAACCCACACACACACAAAAGTTGGATTGGATATCTTTTCCAGTGGCTTGAAAGCAGCTCCTCTGCCATCCCCCCCCCCATTCAATACAATACAATACAATACAATACAATACAATACAATACAATACAATAGTAGAGTTGGAAGGGATCTTGGAGGTCTTCTAGTCCAACCCCCTGCCTAGGCAGGAAACCCTATACCGTTCCACACAAATGGCTATCCAACATCTTCTTAAAGACTTCCAGTGTTGGGGCATTCACAACTTCTGGAGGCAAGCTGTTCCACTGATTAATTGTTCTAACTGTCAGGAAGTTTCTCCTCAGTTCTAAGTTGCTTCTCTCCTTGATTAGTTTCCACCCATTGCTTCTTGTTCTGTCCTCAGGTGCCTTGGAGAAGCTGCCCCTGCTGCCTTTCCCAAACACCTCCACAATTGCAAATGCAGCCTGCTGTCTGGGTGGGAAATGCCTGGAACACAATAAAGCCCACCCACCACCTCCTGCTGGCAGGCTGGGGTGAGAGGAGAGGCAGAGAAGCCGGAGGGAAGCCGAGCCGAGCCTTCCAAAAGAAAGAGGCTGGGGGGAAGTGTGTGTACTACAGCATGGCTCTTTGCCTGGCTTCCTGCCTCCTCCTGTGGTCTCCTCAGTGCTCGCTTGTGCTCTCCCTCCCCAAGTGTAATTTGATTGCAGGTGGAGCCACGTTGCCTTTTCAAACTTGTAATCAGTGAAGCTGGGCTAGATTTTTATATAGTTTTATGCAGCTGTGTGTGTGAGAGAGAGAAATGAATGAGGGCCTGGGGAGGAAGTCACTACACTTGGGGAGGGAGAGCACCAGTGAGGTTAAGCAGAGTCATCTATGGTGAGGCAGCAACTAGCTCAGCTTTTTCCTTTTACTTTTTTTTTTTCATGATGAGTGTGGTGAGGCTATGCCTCACTTGCCTCACCTGACTGCACGTCACTGATCTATATCTAAACCTTGTATCTTATCACCAGCGTACAATCTAGTATAGTATTCTGAGAAAGCCTTTTTAATCATATCCTCTTGATAAACTTCTTTACCTTTGTATTCTACTTTCTCTATAGTACAAGATTTTTGTTTTTTCCTTAACATGTATGCTAGCCATCTACCTGGTTTATTTGCATTACAAAAAGTATTATGTTTAACATATATCAGATTTGTGGCTACTTGGTCTGACATCAACATATTGAACTGTCCTCGCAGTAAAGTAATTGCTTCTCTTATCTTCTTATTGTCTGGATTAGATATTAACGCCTGCTCTTTCTTTTTTATTTCTTCTTCTAATTCCCTTTGTTTTTCCTCCTGTCTACGCCTATATAAATTATTCAAATTTATTATGACACCTCTCATGTAAGCTTTGCTTGCATCCCAAACCATTTCCATCGATGTCCCCTTATGCATGTTAAAAGCAAAATATTCTTTCAATAGTTTTTTACATTCTATAACATTTCTCTCATATCTAAATAAATTTTCATTTAACCTCCAAGATCTCCTAGATCCCTCTCTATATTCCAATTCCATCCAAACTGGATTATGATCTGTTAGGGTTCTCGAGCATATCTTCGTCTTCTTCACCCTAGAAAATAAATCATTTGTAATTAATATAAAGTCAATTCTGGAAAAGGATTGATGCCTATCAGAGAAAAATGTGAAGTCCCGTTCTTTAACATTCCGTTCTCTCCAAATATCTCTCAGTTCCATATCATCCATCAACTCAAAAAAAGACTTAGGTAGTCTTGTTCGCATTTGAGTATTTTGCAATAGTCTCTTCTTGTCTTTGGTAGTGTCCATTACTCTGTTCCAGTCACCCAATAGTATACACAATCTATAATCCCATTGTGTTAATTTAGTATGAAGCAATTTATAAAAATTTTCTTGTTGTTGGTTGGGAGCATATACTCCTGTTAAGAGTATTTTCTTTCCTTCTATTAATAATTCAATTGCAATATATCTTCCTTGAGGATCTGCTTTGATTAATTCAACCTTTAAATCTTTTCTTAAGTTTATAACTATAGCATTTTTCTTCTCTGGAGCAGATGCCACAAAGTATGATCCCAATCTTGCCTTCATCAAGTATTTCTGATCCTGTATTCTAATATGAGTTTCTTGCAAGCAAATTATATCATTTTTAAATTGTTTCAAGTAGTGAAATATTTTTTTCCTTTTTTGTGGTGAATTTAAACCATTAACATTCCAGGTTAGAAATTTAATTGTCATCTTCAACTCCCTGAAGCTTTCTAAGAGCTGCCTGGAAATCTTGCTGTGATTTCACCTTCGGTCTTGCTCCCCCCACAGCTTCTGTGTTCGTGTTTATAATTTCTTGGATTATTGTCTGGGTTTGCTGCATCTTTAATTCTTGCTCTTTGCGTTTAGTGGCTGCTCAAGTTTGTCTTTGTTCCATAATTTCTTCTGTCTCCTCAGGTAAATCCAGAGCTTGAGCAGCTCCCCCTTGTACCTGAATATCTTGTTGTCTGTTCTCGCCTGCTTCTTTTCTTTCTTTAGGTCCTGGGGATGGGGGGCATCCAGTCTTTAATACATTGCTATAAAAATCTCTTGCTTTCCAAACTGTGTTAAAACGATATCTTTCACCTTGATAATTCACCACCAATCCGACTGGGGCCTGCCATCTAAATTGAATCTGGCGACTTTTAAGTTCATCCACTAAAAATGCATAATCCTTTCTGGATCTCAACATTTTTAGGGGAGATTTCCTTCAATACTACCACATCTTGTCCTACCACTTGTAACTTATTTTTATAAGTTGCTTGCAGTATTTCATTCCTGGTTTTCCTGGTGACAAAATAAGTTACAATATCTCTTGTTAGTTGTCTCTATCTGGCAATCCATGAATTAACACGGTAAATTTTATTGATCTGCCAGGCACACTCCACCTTTGGTTCACCAGTTAATTGAGTGAAAGCTTCAGCAAAAATATCTCACAGATCTTCCTGGTTATGTTCTTTCAAACCTCTTATTCTCAAAGCAAATTCCATTGTTCTATATTGTATCATTGTTACTTCTGCCTCTGATTTATCAATTTTGCTTTGTGCCTCCTTAACTTTATTCTCCAACTTAATGTTAGACTGATTAATTTCTTCCACCTTCTCATCCAGAAATGTTACATAACCAAGTAAGCCTTTAAATGCATCTACTATGTCTTCCCTAATCTGTTGATTACGGGTTTGAATTCAGTCCTTAATTCCAGACATTTCATCAGACACATCTTTAAAAGCATTTGAAATATTTTCCTCCAAAACAACGGCTTGGTCCTTTAATACATTTTGGAGGTCCGCAAGTGTCAGAGTTTTTGTTTCTGCTGGGGGCAGTGACGTGCGGTGATGAGAGCCTCACCTCTCTTCATGAAATAATAGTATATAATATTATATACTATATATATATATATATATATATATATATATATATATATATATATATATATATATATATATATATATATATATATATATATATATATATATATATATATATATATATATATATATATATATATATATATATATATATATATATATATATATATATATATATATATATATATATATATATATATATATATATATATATATAATATTATACATCTGTCCGGGCGCGCCCGGGAGCTGCGGAGGGCGGAGGCAGAAATGTGTGCCTCCAGCACACGTGGTCCCACTCCCTGCCTTCCTGATGACGTCACCAGCCTCACCAGCCATTAACCTCACAGCACGTCACTGGCTGGGGGTAATAAAGATTGTAATTTTTGTATCTGGGCTGGGGAACTTCCAGCACTCTTGGAAACGCTTAATTTTGCTTGTTTTGAAGCCATTTTGAAATATTCAAACAAACTTTTCAGCGGTCAGTTTATTAAGTCCAAAAAGTCCACCTATTCCCCCAGGTTTGTTAACCAATACTGTTTTCTTTGATCTTAAACTCTTGAGTCTTTTAACATCATTAACAGGCAGTTAACAAATGCTGTCACTTTTATGTTTCACTTTTGACACACCCTTTGTTATTCAATCGCCATCTTTGAGTCCTTTTGTCTTCACAGAGGGAAGTATGTTACATCGGAATTAAGGTTTGTACTTACAGTTAGATTCACTCCTGCTTTGCTCTGCCTGCATATCTTTCAAATATAAATTTAAACATTGGCAGCAAGGGTGGTCATGATGTTTCATTTCTGCAAAAGCAGAAGCATCCCGGATGAGGAGCTGTTGGACTTCTGGAGAGCTCTCATCCTTCATACCCCAGGATCACTCCTGGGGGTCCCAGGGAGCTCTGCCCTCGCCCGTCTGCTCACTCCCCCTCTTTTCCCAAGGGGGGAGTTTTCAAACCACTAGACAGCTGATTTACGCTGTTCTAGCAGTTTATTACGCAATCATGGGGCTGGCATTCCCTAGGGAGCATCTTCCAACGCCGACGGTGCCACCGGAAGCCTGGCTGATCTTGTTACCATGTCTCTGACAGTCATGAATTCTCTGACACTCCTCCCTTCATGACTGGAATAGACATAAATCCAATTAACTTAATATTCTTCCCATGGTGTACTCCACCCAGTGACTTGGTCATTATGTCAGCCAGATTGTCTCCTGATGCACAATGAAGCAAGATGATTAATTTGCTTTTTATGGTTTCCTTGACATTACAATATTTAATGTCCACATGTTTGCTTCTGTTCTTTACTCTGTCATCTGTTGCCATTTTAATGCAGGCAGCATTATTCTCATACACCATTACAGCTTCATTTACCTTTACATTTAAATCCTGTAACAGCTGTACATACCAGGTTACCTCTTAACAGAGTTCAGACAAAGCAATAAATTCTGCCTCCACAGTAGAAATTGTGACAATTGTTTGCTTCTTTTTACACCCAGCCAATGCAATTGTTTTGGTGCAGCAGTAAAACTGTTATGTCCATGCAGGCACGAGCAGAGGCTTTTCCTACTGCCATGCAAGTGTGGGATATATTTTAAAGTTATTGGTTAATTGGCTGAGAGCTTCCCTTAAAAGGAGCTGTCGGCCGGAAACTGGATGTTGGTTTATTGTCTGCTCTTATCTTGAATAAACAGCATTGCTGGAATGTAGCTCCTCATCTGTTCCCCACACACTACATTGCATTGGTGATGAGGATGGGATGCCTGAGCTCCGAGCCAACGCTGAGAACTGCTAATTGAGAGGCCACAGAGATTAAGAAGCAAGCGTGAGTGGCGACTGTTTTGTTTTGGGAAAGATAATGGCTAACCTACCACAGTTTGCCCTATTTGATCCTGAAACACAGATGTGGGATTCTTACTTAATCCTTTTTGACTGTATATTAGAAGCTAATGACTATACAAATGTCACAGATAATTGCAAACAAGCACTTTTTTTTGAGCATTTGTGGAAAAGAAGTGTTTGAGATGGCAAGGGCTCTCATTGCGCCCCAACCCCTTCAGACAGTTCCTTGGGACATATTATTGGGTAAACTGTGGGAACATTATGCCCCCCAACCAACTTGCATTGCTAGAAGACATGCTTTTTACCACAGGGACCAGGTGGAGGGTGAGTCTATCAGCTGTTATATGGTGGCCCTCAGGAAGGCAGCTATCTACTGTGAATTCAGCAACTTAGACAAAGCCCTTCGAGGCAATTGGTCTGTGGGGTTTGGGATGTTGGGTTACAGAGACTGGCAAAACCGACATTAACACTACAAACAGCAGTAGAGGAGGCACAAGCTGCTGAATCATTGAATAGATCAATTGAAGAGATACAGAAGTCAGGCAGCCCCCAGATCACTAGAAGGGGGGCAACTGTCCATTGGGGAGAGACAGAATTGCAGGGGGACACTGAAGATGAGGAAGATAATCACACTGACATCCATTAGTTGAGGGTGGCCAACAAGGATCACAGAGTGACTGAGTATTGGAGGCTGTCCTCCTCATGCGTAATTTGTGGTGGAAAACTCTGAGAGCTACATGTCGCTAAAGAAATAACATTTGCAGACATTGTGGGAAGAAAGGTCATCTAGTGCAAGCTTGCCATGCTGCATTGCCTGCCACCCCACAGGACAGACTCCAAGTCATAATGTTGGGGGAAAGCGGGGCCCACCCAGACTGAGAACCCTAGAGGACGAGTGTTTTACTATTAATATGGACACCTGTCATTTAGAGAGGGTGAGCAATCAAACCGGGATTCCGGGAAGTAGTAAATTTTACATTACCATCCGTATTGCAGGATTGCCCTGCCAGATGGAAGTGGATACGAGGTCAACAACAATTGTATCCTGGCAGACCCTACAAAGATTGTTGCCACACATAGCCGAGCAGAAGCTTATGCAAAGCCATATCCATTTGAGAGATTATCAGGGAAATTCTACGTTCCACATAGAATATAAAGATTTATCTGGGCAACTTAAATTGGTTCACTGCCTAACCTCCTGGGACTGGATTGGCTTGCAGCCTTGGGGTTAGGCATTACTGGGGTTCACAAAATCCGGGGAAGCCCATCAGAGAATTGAGTAATGAGTTCACCAACATATTTGATGGGAAGTTGGGAGAATATATGATATCCTTCTGACAATTTGCCAAAGCTACTGCATCTGCAGCAGCTGGATCCATCCTATAAAACTGACACTTCTGCAGCTTGACAAATAAGCGATGTTCTCGGAGTCGCTGCAATACCAGATGCAAGTGATGTTGATGATCCCTCCAGGACGTCGAGTAGATCAAGATGTCATCCAGGTAAATGACGACAAACTGATCCAAAAGGTCCCGGAAGATGTCATTCATGAAGTGTTGGAAGACTGCCGGGGCATTGGTGAACCCGAACGGCATGACCGTGTACTCGAAATGTCCGTACCGGGTGCCAAAGGCCGTCTTCCATTCGTCCCCCGCCCTGACTCGGACCAGGTTGTAAGCCCCACGCAAGTCCAGTTTTGTGAACACCGTTGCCTCCCAGAGCCGCTCCAACAACTCAGGAATCAGGGGCAGCGGGTAGCGGTTACGTACCGTGATGGCATTCAGGCACCGGTAATCGCAACAAAGTCTCAGATCCCCGGTCTTCTTTTTTACGAACAAAACTGTGGCAGACAAGGGCGAGGATGAAGGCCAGATAAACCCCCGGGCAAGGTTCTTGTCAAGAAAGTCCCGCAATGCGGCCAACTCCGGCTCAGACATGGAGTACAAATGACCCTTCGGGAGTTTCATATCAGGTACCAGGTCAATGGGACAGTTATAAGGCCGGTGCGGCAGCAGTTGATCTGCCTCCTGTTCACTAAAGACATCCGTGAACTCTGCTAAATCCGGCAGCATCTCTTGTTGATATAACTTCTCATAATAATTTTCCACTATTTTTCCACTATTTTTTCCTCTTCTTCATTTTGGTAACATGTATTTCCTTCTTGATCTATTAATTGATTTATATTTTTTTCTTTCTCCTTTTTCATCTTGTATGCCAACCATTGTCCTGGTTTATTTGCATTCTCAAAAAAGTTTTATCTTGTTGATCTTATTTTATTTGCTACTTCTTCCTTTTCCACTGTTCAATTTATGTTTTTGCAAGTCCATCAGGTTCTTAGTCTTTGTATTTTGTGGAGTTTTCTGTAATTCTATCTCCAACTTCCTATATTCCTCGTCCACCTTCTTTCGTGTTTGTCTATTCTGTTTACTCCTTTTTCCTGAATATGTCATTACCAGTCTTCTAATATATGCTTTGCTGGTATCCCATACACTCTGCAGTGATGTATCCTCCTTTCTGTTTTCTTTAAAGAAGAAATTTAGTTCTTTTTCCATATATTGCTGGAATTCCTTTCCATTTAATAAGTTTTGATGTAATGTCCATCTCATTCTTTTTTTCTGTCCTTTCCAAATCATTATTATTGGATTATTATCTGACCATGTACTCGTTTCTATATCAATCTTGTGTGTTTTAGCAGTTAATCCTGTTGTCATCCAAATCATATCTATTCTTGACCACAACATATGACTGTTTGAATAGAATGCATATTGCTTTTCTTTCGAGGGCCTTTTCCACATATTTTGTAAACTTAATTCATCTATTATTGTAAAGAATGTTTTGGGGAGAGTTCTCCGTGACTCCTTATTCAATTTTGTAGTTTTATAGTCCAATTCATTGTTTACAATCACATTGAAATCTCCTATTATGCATATATCTTCATGTTCATACTCTATTATCCATCTATGTAGTTTCCCACAAAACTCTTCTTGGTTCACATTTGGGGAAGATTGCTGCCACATGTGCTCAAGAACAGCATACTGCCACTTCCGGTGGCGCCGCTAGCCTTGGTGGATGCTCCCTCGGGAACGCCAGCCCCGTGTTTGAGTAACAAGCTGCTAGGATAGCATAAATCAGTTGTCCAGCGGTTTGAAACCCCATCCCTCAGGAAAAGAGAGGGAGGTGAGCTGTCTGGCATAGGGTAGAGGCCCACAGCGGCCCCAGAAGCAATTCTGTGGCGTGAAGGGTGTGAACTCCCCAGGAAGCCTGACAATCTACTCATCTCGGGACGCTTCTGCCTTTGCAGAAACAAAAGGCAGCGTCCACCCCTGCTGTTTCAATGCTTATTCTACATCTGAACAAGATACAGGCGGAGCAAACCAGGAGGTCAATATATCGCAAGTACAAGCCTTAACTCCATAGATTATATCTCCTTCTGTAAACTTAAAGGGAACTTTTAAAAAAATGGCGCCGGAATAATAAAGGATGTGGTGAAAATGAAAGTGAAGCAGAAAGCTGATTAGCACTTGTTAAGTGCTTGTTAGTGCTGCTGGAAGACTTCAGAGAATAGGTGGATTTTCTGGACTGAATAAATTGGTTGCTTAAAAGCTTGATTTGAATACTTTGAAATGGCTTCAAAGCAGGCAAAATTCAATATTTCAAAAAGTGCTGGTAGTTTGCCAGCACAGTCACAAAAGTTGCAGTCTTTACTACCTCCAGTGGAAACACAATCATAAACCCTGACACTGGAGGCTCTACAAAATAATTTACAAAATGCATTAAAAGAACAGGCAGTTGTCTTGGAGGGGAAAATTCCAAGTGCCTTTAGATATGTCTCTGATGAAATATCTAGAATTAAGGATTTAAACCAAACACGTAACCAAGAGTTGAACTATTAATAGAAGGAAAGAAAATACTCTTAACAGGAGTATATGCTCCCAATCAACAACAAGAAAAATTTTATAAGTTGCTTCATACTAAATTAATACAATGGGGTTATCCTACGTTTTACTGGCAATTGGAATGGAGTACTGGATCCCATTCAAGTCAAGAAGAGGCTTTTGCAAAATACCCAAACACGAACAAGATTACCTAAATCCTTTTTTGATATGATGGATGACTTTGAACTGAGAGATATCTGGAGAGAACAGAATGTTAAAGAACAGGATTTCACTTTCTTTTCTGATAGGCACCAATTCTTTTCCAGAATTGATTTTATACTAATTACAAATGACTTTTTTTCCAGGGTGAAGAAGACTAACATATGCCCGAGAACTTTAACAGATCACAACCCGGTTTGGATGGAATTTGAATATGGAGACTGACCTAGGAGTTCTTGGAGATTAAATGAAAATCTATTTAGATATGTGAAAAATGTTATGGAATGTAAAAAACTATTGAAAGAATATTTTGCTTTTAATATGCATAAGGGGATATCTATGGAAATGGTTTGGGACGCAAGTAAAGCATACATGAGAGGTGTTTTAATAAATTTGAATAATATTTATAGGCGCAGACAAAGGGAGAAACAAAGGGAATTAGAGGAAGAGATTAAAAAAAGAGCAGGAGTTAATGTCTAAACCAGATGATAAGAAGACAAAAGAGGTAATTACTTTATTGCGAGGGCAGTTTAATATGTTAATGTCGGACCAGATAGCCACTAATCTTCTATATGCTAAACATAACACTTTTTGCAATGCCAATAAACCAGGTAGATGGTTAGCATATATGTTAAGATATCGTAATATAGAGAAAGTAGAATACAAAGGGAAAGAAGTTTTTCAACGGGATATGATTAAAAAGACTTTTTTAGAATTTTACACCAGATTGTTTGCTGGTGACAAAATACAAGGGTCAGACATAGACAGATATTTGGAGAAAGAGAAAATTCCTATACTTACAGATGAACAAAGGGGAAGATTGAATCAACTTGTAACTACAGAGGAAATCTTCCTGGCAATTAAGCAGTTTAAAATCGGCAAAGCTCCTGGCACAGATGGCTTGACAGCAGTTTATTATTAAAAGTTACAACTAGAAATGATGGAACCTCTTAGGGAACTATTTAATAAAATCCAAATGGAAGGCAGGGTTCCACCATCCTGGAAAACAGCTTTTATTTCATTGATTCCAAAGAAGATCAGGATCCTACCCAGCCAAAGAACTACAGGCCTATTTCATTACTTAATACAGATTATAAAATTTTTGCTAAAATATTGGTAAACAGGTTAATGCCAATTGCGCAACAAACGGTTCACAATGATCAATCTGGTTTTATACAGGGGAGACAAATGAAAGGTAATGTAAGACAAATCATCAATATAATGGAATATTTGGGAAAGTATAACCAAGTCCCGGCAGTGCTTTTATTCTTAGATGCGGAGAAAGCATTCGATCAAGTCAATTGGCAATTTTTAATAAAAATATTACAAAAGATGCAGTTCAGAGAACATTTCATGCAATCTATCAAAGCAATATACCAGAAACAGACAGCACAAATTATAGTTAATGGAGACTTAACAGAATCTTTTAAAATTGAAAAAGGAACAAGACAGGGGTGTCCTTTGTCTCTATTATTGTTTATTTTAACCCTGGAATTGTTTTTGAACAGAATACGTGGGTCTGACGAATTACAAGGAATTAAGATTAGGCACTACGAATACAGAGTAAGAGCATTTGCGGATGACTTGGTTGTAACTTTAACCCAGCTGGGGGAATCAGTTACAGGTTTAATGAATATAATTAATCAATATGGTCAAGTATTTGGGTTCAAAGTAAATCTAGGGAAGACAAAGATGACAGCTAAAAATATGACTATGAACCAACAAAAAGACTTAGAAAGAGTAACAGGATGTGAGATAGTAATTAAGATTAAATATTTAGGAATTTATATTACAACTTCAAATGGGAAATTATATAAGTACAATTATGAACCATTATGGCATAAAATACAGATAGAAATGAATAATTGGAAAAAACTACAATTGTCTTTGTTGGGAAGGATAGCAGCAGTTAAAATGAATGTTTTGCCCAAATTTCTATTCTTCTTTCAAATGATACCAATACTTTAAAAAGATGCAAATTTGGAAGAATGGCAGAAAGGTATTAACAACTTTGTTTGGGCAGGAAGGAAACCAAGAATAAAACTTAAAATAATGCAAGATATACGCGAAAGAGGAGGCTTAAAAATGCCCAACTTAAAATTATACTATGAAGCAGCAGTTTTAACAACAATTAGCCATTGAATTAACCTAACAGAGGATAGAATATTGAATATTGAAGGTTATGATCTGGTATATGGCTGACATGCTTATCTAATATATGACAAGAAGGCCGACAAGATTTTTAAAAGTCATATTTTAAGGAATGCTTTATTACGTGTCTGGAAAAAATATCAATATAGGTTAAATGACAAGATACCTATGGGGGGGGGGGGGCGCCCAGACACACTATAGAGAACATAAGTATAGAATAAAAACAAGATGTAACTACATATGCAGAACTTCTTAGTATGGATAGAGGTGTACCACAGTTAAAATCTTTGAATGTATTAAGAGACGAAAGGGTAATTCAAACCTGGTTTCAGTATGGTCAGTTACAAGCTAGATGGAAAAATGATCAGACAATTGGTATTACGCAAAATGGGGATAGTTTGGTAAAACAAATTAGGGACCGGAGTCAAATGCATATAAAAAGGTTGTACAATATACTGATAGAAATAGATTCTGAAACAGAGTTAGTTAAAGACTGTATGATAAAATGGGCACAAAATTTTGAAGAACCAATAATGATGGAAAATGGGAAGAGATTTGGGTAAGAAATGTAAAATTTACACAAGCTCAGAACTTGAGAGAGAATTTTTACAAGATGCTGTACAGATGGCATTTAGATCCAAAAAGGCTAGCCTGTATCTATCCGAACCTACAATCTAAATGTTGGAGATGTGACTGTGTTGGTGCCAAGTATTACCATATTTGGTGGACTTGTAAAAAAGTTAAAGCATTTTGGATAAAAATATGGTGGGTTATTCAAAATATTTTGAAAAAGAGGATAAAGTTCACACCCCAGTTGTTTTTGTTAGGTATAGTTTCAGATTGTACTGTTATATAGACTAATTTGATTTTGAACCTAACGATGGCAGCAAGATTGTTGGTGGTGCAATATTGGAAGAAGGAAGAGTTGCCCACTATCCAAGAATGGATGTTAAAAGTAGTAAACTTAGCAGAGATGGCCAACATTTCAACATATCTGAAGGACCACTCAGATGAGAAGTACAAGCTGGACTGGAGAAGATGGATTGACTACATTCAAAACAAATACCGGACTAAAAAATTTCAGTTAGCTTATGAATGAAGGCATAAGGAATGCTAAAATTTATTTAAAATTAGTTTAATAAAGGGGGAGTTAAAGCACAAGAATAGTAACATGTTAAAATTAGTTAGCTTATGTTAGCGTATGGTTGTTAAATGTTTATACCCTGTATTTTGCTCTGGGAGGTCGGGGGGAGGGAGGGAGGGAAGAGGGGTACTGATGAGGGAAGAAGGAAGGGTAAGGGGGGTAATAATTGTAAAACTTATTAAAATTTTAAATTAAAAAATGGTTTAAAAAGAAAAAAAAGTTGGCTATGCCCACCCAGTCCTATGACCCACCCTCCACCAAGCCACGCCCACCAAGCCACACCTACAGAACCTCTAGGGAAAAAATTTGAATTTCACCACTGATTCAAAGGACTAATTTTGAGTCATAAAGCCCTTTATGGCTCTCATGACTGCCTTCTCACAATCTATCTACCTGATCTCTCACCTTAGGAGCAACTATTTGTAGTTCCCAATTCCACGAGGTCATGATCCTGAGGTTCATATTAGTTGTTTCTCAACATGTGTCTGTGAAAAGCCTCCTGATGGATATCAGACTTGTCCCAATATTTTTATCTTGGAAGTTGCTGGCCACCAAGCTGTTTTGGAAGCCTATGGATGATAGTGATGATATCAATGAATAAACAATGGGTGGAATTAATAGACTTATTGTGTCTGATTTTAGTATTTTAGTAACACTGTGGATACTTCATCATATTATTATTACTGGTGCTCTATGAACAGAGTACAGAATCAGTGTGATTGCACTGAGCAAAAATTGAATAAATTAAATCATGATGAATAAATGTTAGGTTTGGTTTGTGCATGTGAGGCAGTATGCTGTTTTTGAGTGCATGTGGCAGCAATCTTCCCCAAATTTACTGAAAGATAACAGTGGAGACACTCTAGCATTATTGAGCGTTTTGTTCATTCTTTTCTTTTTTTGATTTTGTTTTATTGTTTTAATTAAACAAAAACACACAAAAAAGAATCATTCTTCATTACATCTTGTAGAAAGCATGTTGATTGGTTACAAATAAATTTCATGCGTTAATACCACAATCATTATTTATACTTCCTTCATATTGAATTGTACATTTTAAATCAAAATTCTTTATGTATTTTACTATCAATGTACCATCATTCTGATTTGACTAGAATTATTTAAACGTGCTTTTATCTGAAATCATTTGTATTTAAAGACACAACCACCTACTGACATTCATCAACTATTTCAATAAACCTCCAATAATTACCCTTTTATAACATATTCTTTCCCTCCCAACTCACTATTTAAGGCTTATATCTGATTGCTTTTACCAATGCCAACACATGTAGAAATAATTAAACATTATCCATTAACATTTCCTTGTTGTTATTGTAGTTATCTAAAAGTTTTTTTTACTATTTATATCACATCTCCTCCCATCTGACCCAAGAAAGATTACATCTTTATAATAAAATCTAAACAAAAATTTATTAGTAGAGTTTATAAGTACCCAAGAAAGATTACATCTTTATAGCAAAATCTAAACAAAAATTTATTAGTAAAGTTGATAAATCTTTTTCCCAGGTCCCGATTTGTAGTTTATATCCAAATTGCTTTTACTAGTTGAAATTATTATTTCATTATTATTATAATGAATTATTTGTTAACAAATAAACATTTAAAGAAACATTCTAAAAGCATCTACAAAATCCTACTTATTAATCACCAAAAATTAACTTATGTTTTTAATTATCGACATCCATTATCAGCCTGTATCTTTCCAGTAACAAAACAATCTTATCTCTTTTGCCAGTTGTTGCATCAATTCTCTTATTAACTTCTTTGTAAAGTTTTTAAAAACTTCTCTCCGCACTTTTTTGCTTAAAAGATCTCTCGTATAGTCTCGTTGCCCTTGAGCTGGTGTTGAAATTAACATGTCTTTGATTATCAGACGTATTTCTGAAGCTGTTTCTCTTTTTAATTCCATCATCAAATCCATGTCTTGATAAGAAGGATAGAGCTCCAGATTATTAAATTCACTTTTCCATATTCCCTTCTGTCCACTTTCACTCATGAATGGTCCATTAGTCAGTTCATCTGTTATCTTATCTTTATCTTCTATATCTTCATTCACTTCTTTAATTTTTGGGGCTCCAACCCCTTCATCTTTTGCTGTGCAGACAATAGTCTATCCAACTTCTTCTCAAATCTCTCAAATCCTTCCAATATATTTTGAATTCCATCCAAAAAATCTTGGAAACATAGGGTTTCCTCATCAGCATATTGATACATATTTCCAAAAACAAGAAAAAAGAAGAGAAAGAAGAAAAAAGAGAAAAAAGTCTAAAATCCACTGCCACTCTCTCCTTCAATGTCTCTTTTATGTATAAAAGTACTTTTATTTTGAATTTACTTAAGCACAAGATTCTTTTAGTTTTTTTTCAAAAAGGAAGGGTTCTATCTTTTTCTTTTCTTTTCCTTCCCTTGTCAAAATATTTCACAAAGGCACCTGCCAAAGAACAGTCCATGCCCTTGAGTCCTTATCAGTCTCCACAAATAAGCTGCAAACCCTCCAGTTACAATGTCAGTAGAATCAAAGGAAATAGAACAAATGATACATTGTTTCAAACAAAGAAAAAAAACAAGTTCTGGCTTCCGAATGGCAGATTCAACTTTCTCTTATTCGTTTCAGGCTTAAGGAAAACAAAAGTCTCTAAATGTCCTTAATAAAATTGAATAAGCAGTAGAAGGGAGGATTATTAAAATAAAAAAAGGTTTTAGTTCAACCAAAAAATAAGGTAGCAAAGAATAGGAGAAAAGAAGATCAATTTACTCACTTAAGAGGAGAAATGGAAGCGTTCTGGCCTGGCCTGTTAATTTTAACTTATTTTAAATGTATTGTCTTTTAAATTCGGGGTGTTTTTTTTTTGGGGATATGGATTTAATTTTTTTTTTTAACTTTTGGGATGTGTGTTTTTTAATGTTGTACGCCGCCCTGAGTCCTTTTGGAGAAGGGCAGCATATAAATCCAAACAAACAAACAAACAAACAAATGTTCCAGTTACTTCAATCCAGAAAACATTGTTGCAAAGAAAAAGGAAAAAAACTTTCTAAGGCAGTCCAATAGAGATAAATTTTGCCGCTTTATTCTTTTGCTTAAAGGACTAATTTATCTTAAAAAAATTTTTTTCTTTGGGCAATCATTCTCAAAGAAAAAATCTCACCAGATGGACTCACTTTCACTGCCTTCTTTCCGAAGCCATCTCTGACTTTGTCAGCCTGGGGGCTGTCTGTTTACCGCCGGCTTGGAGAGCTTCCCTTGGGTCAATCAGGGACTTTGCGGTGTCCCTGAGACCAGCAAGGATTTGTTCCCTGTTCACCATCTCTACGGGATGGTTTAGGCCCATATGGACCGTTCAGCGGTAAAAGTATCAATGGCGGTCTCAGACAATCGAGACCGCACATTGTCTCGTCACAATGTTGGCTCCTCCTCCTTCTGTTCATTCTTTTCTTGTGTGACATATTTCCACATTGCATTTAGGCTATTTTTCTCTTTGTATAAGAAGAGGTACAAGCATCCTGAGAGTCTATGGGCAGAAAAGCAACTACTGGGTAGATGTTCCTCAAAGAACTAGCTATGGATTTAAAATTTAAATTTAAATTTAAAATACTATTTTCCCACTCAGTGGTGCTCCAATCAAATGCAAAACTGCTACGGTTGCAAGCCAGTTATATATTTCAGTCTTGTCTACACATTTCTGCATACAAGAAGTATTTCTGAGCAGCATTACAGTGTCCAGTATCACATACAAATAAATTCTGAACTATGATCTAGGCACCCGATAAAAGCATATAAGGAGTTTGGTAGTGAAAGCAATTTGCTCATTGCGACATGTTTTCCAATGCATTGATGGGGTTGTTCTAGGAGATGGGGAGGATCTGTCAGTGGATCTGCCAAATGAATATGCAATACATGCTAGACATCTATGAGATGGGCTGGATTCTATGGTAGGCAGTGGTGGGATTCAAAAATTTTACTACCAGTTCTGTGGGCATGGCTAGGTGGTCATGTGATGGGTGGTCATGGCTAGTGGTCATGTGACTAGGTGGGCATGGCTTGATAGTCATGTGCCAGAGTATGGGCATAGCTTGGTAGTCACAATCCTAGTTCCCCCTACGAGGATTCTCCCATCCAAACCTTTTGCAATCCTCCAAAGGGTCAATTCCATAGAGCTCTGAACCATTAAGGCAAACCAAATACAAGTGATCCTCGTGGAATGGCCAGTTGCTTAGCAAATGTTCTAATTTATGACTGACCTCCCCAGAGCTACTTGACCTGTTTCTGGAGTTTTGACAGCCATGCACACACACACATTTATGACCAGTTACAACATCCTACAAAGTTATATGACTATGTTTTTTGCCAATTTCCAACAATTCCTTCTTGTTTCTGGTTTAAAATGCCCATTGGGGAAAATGGATTTGTTTAACAACCACAGTGTTTACTTAATGACGATAAGGCTCACCTACTAACCATGGTGCTTTCCTAGCCCAGGGGTCTGCAACCTTATAAACTCAAACAGCCATTTTTCTATTTTCTTTTAAAAAGGTATCTCTCTCTGTTGTGGCCCAGCAGGAGTCGTTGGAATTGCCACCAGACTCCGACAGCGAGGGTCCCTCTGAGTTGGCTCAGGAGGATGTGGAGTACCCTGGACAGGGTTCCAACTCTGAGCAGGGCGCAGAGAGGCTGGTTGGCCACCAGGAGGCATGGAGCAGTGGTGAAAGCCAAAGGAAGGGGGCTCCTGATGTCATGCCTTGGAGCAGTGGGGAGGAGTCACAGGACAGTAAGTCAGAAATCAGCAGTGAGCTATTAGATGCTCGTTACCGGCGTGCTACCCGGCGAAAGGAGCAATTGAGCAATTACAGGAGGTAATTGCTCTCAGCTGCTGATCATTAGACTCCTCTCCAGACTATAAAGGGACTGCTTGTGGACACACCCTTTGCAGGAATCAACTGATCATTGGAGTTGGAGAAGCTCAGATCTGTGTCGTACTTTGGCAGGCTGGATTGCTGCCAAAGGATTTACCTGGATTGCTGCCAATCTGTTCCCTGGACCTTGGCAGGCAGGAGTGCTGCTAAGGTGATTATCTGGAGCTTGGTAGCTGGATTGCTGCCAAGGGGTGTCGCTGTAGCTGGATTGCTGCCCAGAGTGCTATCTTGACCCTGGCAGGCTGGATTGCTGCCAAGGTGGAACCTGTATGTCAATAAACATCTTGAAGAGACTTTGTGTGTCTTGGAGTGTCTTGGTGACAAAAGGGGGGGTCAGAACATCTCTCTGTGTCTCTCTCTTTTCTCCCCACTCTCTCTCATCTCTCTCTTTCTCCCTCTCTCTCTCATCTCTTTCTCCCTCTCTCTCATCTCCTCTTTCTTTTTCTCTCATCTCTTTCTCTTTCTTTCTCCCTCTCTGTTTCTCATCCCTCCCTCTCTCTCTCATCTCCTCTCACTCATCTCTCTCTCATCTCTTTCTCTCTCTCTGTGTGTCTCTTTCCCCCCTCTTTTTGTCTCTTGTCTCTCTCTTTCCCTCCCTCCCTTCCTCTCTCTGTGTCTCTTGTCTCTCTTTCCCTTCCCTTCTCTCTGTTTCTCTCATCTCTCTCTTTCCCTCCCCCTCTCTCTGTGTCTCATCTCTGTCTTTTCCTCTCCTCTTGTCTCTCTATCTCTTTCCCTCCTCCTCTCTCTGTCTCTTCTCTCTCTGTCTCTCTCTTTCCCTCCCTCCCTTCCCCACTCTGTCCATCCCAGGGGGAGAGGTGCCTCTGAACTGGTGCTGAGTAGTGGGAATCTGACATCCAGAGGCCAACGAGCCACGTACTGAAATCCAGATGGGGTCAATCCCGCAGTCTCCTCAAAAATAACACATCTCTTGTCACTTGTGAGCACTTCTGGTGAGGTGGAAGAGAAGCTCAGTGGGAGGAGACTTAGTGGGTGTCAGAGGGGTGGTGAGTACTTCACAGCTCCTAAGGGGGGACCTCCCCATGTGCATTGGTCCATCCACTGCTGGTATCATCCCTCCACCAACCTGCCCTCCCCCACCCACCCACTGGCCCATGCCCTTCAACCTTACCTTTGAGAGAAATGGTGAGCAGAAGTATGAAGAAGTGTGGCTAGATTCTGTAAGTAGTGACTGGGGGGGGGGCAGCATGTGGGGTGTGCGAGGGGTGACTG
This sequence comes from Natrix helvetica, assembly GCF_964273705.1. Taxonomy (NCBI): domain Eukaryota; kingdom Metazoa; phylum Chordata; class Lepidosauria; order Squamata; family Natricidae; genus Natrix; species Natrix helvetica. The sequence continues at coordinate 61,961,386 of NC_138550.1, forward strand.
GGCAGTGGCAGGGCCAGCCAGTGGTCACTACTGGTTTGACAAACCAGGCCACATTGCACCTAACTGTTTGCCCAAACCAGTGCGAACCAGCTGAATTCCACCTTTGATGGTAGGTAAATAACTACCTACAGCTTCTTTTGAAAGTGGGGTTTCAAAACTGCATGGTTTCAAACTGCTAATCCTAAACCTGCCAGTTTCTAGTACAGTTTAAAAATATTGCTGTCTTTTTAAATCAACAAATACATACAAATGTCAACAGTAAAAGATCAAATACTAAATCATTGTCAAATGCAGATATGAAATGTTTGGCAGATATTTGACTAGTCAGAGCATATTTTGAAAATACAAAAAAGAAAATTTGGGGGGAGAATATTACTTTCTGTTTTTAATGTTTTTTTTATTTGACATTTTCCAAACATTAAAATCACAATTACACTTTTACAGCTTTCTGTTATTGGTATTTCTTTTTTCTGATTTTGATTTTCCATTTTATTATCTTACACATATTCTTCTTTGTTTCATACTTTCTCATTTTTACAATATATACATCTATATACAATTTTTCCATCTCTATTGTTTTCTAAGTATATGCCCTCTCTTTTCATTGTGCTTACTATGTGTTCCGTATGCACTGATTTTACATCTCTTTTACAGAGAGTTCCAGCAGCCAGTCTACAACCATAGAGCGCACTCCTAGAGCGGCTGTTGCTGGAAGACTCGGCAGCTGAGTTTGGGAGTTTGGAACCGGAGAAGATGTTATGCTCGGAGCGCAGCAGCGGTAGCTGCTGCTGCAGGGAGAGCTGGGCCCAGACATGTTGAGGCAAGGGAGCAGCTGCCTGGCAACTCCCCCCTCCAGCCAGGCAGAACGCCACTCCCCAAACTAGCAGTATCTCAAAGGTGCCAAGCAATGTAAGCGCCTTTCTCCCCGGTGCAGCTTGGCACCTTCAGGATACCGCTATGTCAGTGAGCGGTGCTCTGCCTGGCCGGAGGGGGGGGGTTGTCCAGGGGGGTTATTTTCGGGGGTGGCAAAAAATGTGGCAAGGCTTTAGTTTCAGGACACGTTGTATTTTTGGGGAAACACGGTAGTTTCTGTGGGGTCCTAAGCGCTTCCAGATTTTTGTGGTTGGTCCAGACTTCGAAAGGTTTCTGCCCCCCTTCCAACAGGTGTTTTCAGATTAGCAGTACCCATCTCACTGCGAAAGCCTCCTTTTCCCACACGGCCAATCGTCTCTCTGTGTCTGTGAGCTTGCGGCAATTGCTTGTCCAGGCTTGTTCAGAAAAAAATGCACCAGCAGCCTCTCTGGTAAAGGGGGTAGCCTTCCTATGACCCTCCTAAATTCACAGATGTGCTCTTTGATGGGGCAGCCCCTCTGCTTTAGGTTGCTGAGTTCCTCTTCGGCATATGGGTCCTCCTCCACCTTCTCAAATCTGGCCTCTAGCAGTTGCAGGAAGTCATCTATGTCTTGCAGTTGGAGGGCTCTCCTCTTGTGGAGGGCTGCTAGCCATCCCCTTGCTTCTCCCTCTAGACCCTGTGCGATGGTATTCACCATGGCTTTGGGGCATGGATAGAGGTGCCCATAGCGTTTTATGTGGATATCAGCTGAATCAAGGAATAGGGCTAGCTGGTCTGAGTCTCCGTCAAACTTTCCCCTGAATTGGAGTGGGTTGTTCAGCCCTATTCCTCCAACCTCCTGTCGGCCTCTGTATGCTTGCGCCTGATACGGCTGGTCATCTTCTTCACCCCTAGTTCGGAGAGAGGGAGGGAATTGCCTGCTCTTGGCAGCTGCCAAGAGGCACTGGTTGCCATTTTGGGCTCCTTCTCCTTCTCTCAGGAGGGGGAGGAGGCTGCATTCCTGTCTGCATCTCCTCCCTGCTCTTTTGGGCAGCATGATGGCCCCTAATCATGAAGAGTGGCTTGGTCAAAATCCTCCCTCAGTTGCTCTTTTGCACTCCCTAGGGATTCCATCTGGGGCTTTGGGAGCCTGGTTTGTTTCCATTCCCACCTCCAGTCCACCCTTGCCAGTTTGCTTGAGACCATTCCCTGTATCTGGGAATTGGGATAAGGGAACTCTACTTCAGCTGCCTTAGGGGTTAATTTCCAAAAGTACTCATCCTTTCTTGCTTTTGCTGCCTCCTGTTACCTGATTTTCCCTCCAAGCACCCCAAATATTGGGGGTGTGGAGTACTCAGAGAGCCCAGGATTCAGGAAACCCAGAAATCTTGATAGATTTTTTAAAGTCAGTTTTGGCTCTCTGTGAAGTTCCCAAGAGCTGACCTAATTAATTTACGAGCCTCGAGACAAAGTTTAAAAAAACCCCATTCATTTATTAGGACTAACATCTTGGCAAGGACTTTTGTGGAACTGAAACTAAATCCCACTTAATGGTGTCTGAACTTTACCCCTGTGTCCCCTCCCCTCTGCCTGAAGTCATCAATCACATTCGCCAACAGGACGTTGCGGCAGGGTTCTGGACATGCGCATTCACATCCCAGTTACAAAAATATGAGACTTTACTCTAGCCAAAAGTATGCATAGAATTTTCCTCCCTTCTCAAGTTGATAGTAGTTATGAAAACGCTTTAGACATTGACAAATATTTGCTGTTTCCTTTTTTCCTTATTTCTCCTTGCTGCATATGTTATACCCCTGCTTTTGTGGTATTCCATAGGTTTTCTGTTTCTGTTTATTTGGTTTTGTAGTGCTATTTGGTTTTGTAGTGCTGTTTTGTCTGTCTTGTTTTCCTTGAAGAAAATATCTAATTCCTTATCTATCATTTGTATATATGATTTTTCTTTTACAATTCTCTGATTTAGTGTCCATCTGAATTTTTTCCTCTGACCTTTCCATTTTATCATTAGTGGATTGTGGTCTGCCCATGTATTTGGCAAAATCTCCATATCTTCTATGTTATTGATCAATTCTGGGTTCATCCATGCCACATCTAATTGTGACCATGAATTGTGCAGATGGGATAAGAAAGTGTATTGTCTTTTCTTTGGATTTATCTGACTCCTTGCATCCCTTAAAATTAGTTTTTGCACTATTTCAAAGAAGGTAGTCGGTAGTTGTCATCTTTTCTTTTTATTCTTCTTTGTATTCCTATAATCTATTTTGTTGTCTGCCACTGCATTGAAATCACCTATTATACAGACATTTTCCCAATCTGATTCTATTATTTTCTTGTGTAATTTATTATAGAATTCTTTTTTGTTTATATTTGGAGCATAAATTGTCACCAGCAGACTTTTTTTTTCATTTGTTGTTATTTCCATCAGTAAAAATCTTTCTCCTCTATCACTGAATATTTTCCTCGAATTTAACCAATCTTTTATGTATACTGCAATCCCTCTTTTCTTATTTTTTGCTAACACCAGATGCAGTTTTCCTAATTTGGGGCACATAGAATATTACCATATTTTTCTTTGATATGAACCTCCTGTAGATAGACAATATCCATATTCTGTCTTTTGAGTCTTGTTAATGTTTGTTTTTGCTTGGCCATTGAATTGATACCATTGATGTTCAAGGATATCATCTTTATTTCATCTTCCAACTTATTTGTATGTTGGTTTTGGTCCTTTCCTTGTTCTTGTCTCAGTTTATGTTCTTGTCCTGGCTCCTTCTCTCCTGTCATTCTGTTTCCCTTCAGTCCCTTATATCCTGCTCTGTAAGATTTTCCTCTGATGCAGGGGTGGCGAACAAGTTCGACAAAAAGAGCCAAAATTTTAAACTGTGAGAGTCAGAGAGCCACACCACGCAGTGACCTGCCAAAACAAACCCGAAGCAATGTTCCCTCTAATTTTTTTTCGATGTGAGTAGAAAAGTATAGTGTTTGAGCGGCACATTTTCATGCCTGAGCACCCGAATTTTTTTCACAGAAGTCACCTAAGACAACAACGAAATCAGTATTATTTGAAACTCAAAGTTATGTTCCTTCAAGGTACCCGCTTAATTCAAAGTGTTATATAATATCAGTATCACTTAACAACGCTCCTGCTTAGCAACCAAAATGTTAGCTCAGAAACTCTGGCATTTGAAGCATGCAACTCTTAAAGCTGTCAAGTTACAAGACCCTTGCACCCCTAACCCTTTAGGGAAAAAACCCCCAGGGGTCTTCAAACCTGACAGCTTTAACACTTGTGGACTTCAACTCCCAGAATTCCTCCTCCAGTCATGTTGCAGCGACGTCATCTGCGTGGATCTGCTCCATCTTTGCTTTCTTCATTGTGGGCAGGGCTTCTGCTGAAGATGCCGACGAGTACAAGTTGCCACCAGAATAACTGCTGCTACCTCCTCCTCCTCCTCCTCCTCCAACAGAATCACCAGATTTGCTCCTGAGCTCAGCGCTGGGTTACCTCTGCCCCCTCCCCCTCCTCCGTGCTTTTGACGAGCCATGAGGCTTTTTTTCCCCTGCTCCCCCCCCCCGCCTTCCTACTGGCTCCTCAAAAGCACGGAGGAGGAGGAGGGGGCAGGGGTAACCCAGCGCTGACTGAGCTCAGCTGCTCCGAGCGGAGGGGAGGCGCCGCTGCCACGCGCGGAGATGCCGGCTGGAGCTTTGGCGGCTTCATCTCAGCCGCAGCGCCGGGCGGCAAATCCGGCAGTGCTGCCTGTTAGAGGAGGATGAGGAGGAGGTGGCAGCAGTTCTTCCGGTGGCGGTGGGGGCTTTGGGGCTTCACAACTAGCCTCAGTCACCCCGTGCTCCTCAAAGCAAGTCTGGGGAAGTCCTTTGCAGGCGGCCCGTTCTAGCTGCCTGCAAAGGACCTCCCCAGCTTCCGAAAGGGAGCGCGCGATCCGAGCCACAGTATACTAAATAATGACAAGAGGCAAAGAGCCTCATTTATTTTGGCCGGGAGCCGCATGCGGCTCGCGAGCCGCGTGTTCGCCACCCCTGCTCTGATGTCTGTTCTTCCTGACTCTTATTTTCTGCTTCCTCTCTACTATCGTGTTCGTCTTCTCCTACTATATAGTGATCATAAAACTTTTCCAGTGTGCCTTTTCCAGTGAGTCAATACAGAATTTTTTTCCTGGCAGGTTATTAGCATCCCCTCAGGGATAAGCCATCTAAATCACTCTGTATTTGAGCAGTTGGGTTGATAGGAAATGGTAGTTTCTTCTCCCGTATCTGTTTTGGTATCTGCTTTAATGTTATGATTGCTTTTTTCCTTATAGACCAGAGGCTCTTCTCTTGTTTTGCTATAGACTTCATCTCTTGTCTCTTTTCTTGTAAATCTTACATGTATCTCTCTTGGAAGTTTGTGTCTGCATGCATAGTTTGTGTGGATCCTATACACTTTGTTCAAGTTGTTTTCCACTTCCTGCTTGCTTTTTTGCAGAAGTTCAGCCAGGAGTTCGGTCATTAACGTTGGAAGATCTTCCTCCTTAGTTTCCACTATATTTTGGAATCTAAGATAAAACATTGATTTCTCCATCTCTAAATTTCTAATGGCCTCTTTCATTTCTTTGTTTACTGCAATCATTTTACTTTCTGTTTTATCTAGTTTCTTTTTCATTTGTTCAATTCTAGCTTCCACTATTTTTATTTTTGTTCATTTTGTGTTATCTTTTCCTGCATTGTACCAATTTTATCATCTAGTTTGCGTATCTCTCCTTTCACCTCCTCCATATCACTCTTAAGTTCTTCATGATTTTTTGTCATTACCTCCTGTATCTTCATCATTGTCTCCTGGATTAATGTTAGGGTTGATTGCATGCTCTGTAGATTTATAGTGGAGCCTGACTTCTCACCTCCTACCATGCTTTCCATTGAATGTGCTCCTGATGGGGATGCTATCGTCACAGTTCCCCCCCCCCCTTCCTAAATTTCCTTCTTTGACTTTTAAACAATTGTGCTGCTGCCTTTCTTGACTGATGGTTTCCTCCCTTTCTTCAGGGTTATCCAGGAATTACATCTGGTAATTAATCCATGTCTTCTCTGTCTTACTAAACCATTATGTGAGTTTCAATTGATGAAAACTATAATGATTGGTTATATTCAGTATCTATGGACCTATTGGTGGTGTCCATGGTATTCCAAAGATTGAAGTTTTGAATATATGGGTAAGGAAGTCAAAAAAGAAAAAAAATGTATCTATGAAACTAAGAGAAAGTGGAAGAATATAATAGATCTGAATGAAAGTGACATGTAATTGTAAATTACATTCAGAGAAATAAAGGTGTAGGCTTTATTATGAATGAAAGACTAAAATATATATGAGAAAGTCTGAATTGTTATCTAGATGTTGATGCATATGAAAGAAATCTAATGGTGGGTGATGATTGAAATTATACTCTTGATCTGAATGAATGTTATTCTGGGGCAGAGCTTATTGTGTTATGTGACATGAGTGGATGGATAGCAATAAAACAAAAAAGTATAGAAAAAGTGATTGGGCTACTCAGAAACAAAAGAATGAATGAGATTGGTAAGTTATGAGTATTTCCTTAGAAAAAGATATATTCTAAATGCATGGTTTAAGCGTAAGTCTGTTCATTGTGTATGCACACATGGCAGAAGAATGAATATAAATCTAAAGGCATGATTGATTTGATTGTTTATGATGAAAGATAAAAAAAATCAGGAAAGGTTACAAGAGTGATGAGAGATTCTGAAGGTGGGACAGATTAATTTTGGTAATATGAAAATTGGATCTTTGGAAAAATCTATGTGAAGGGAGAAATGAACAAAGCTAGAGTGAAAGAAATGACTACAGGAAATGAAAGTAGGGGTCATATAAAAAGTAATGGAGGTGGGCATAAAGAAAGTTAGAGTACACAAGCTGCTTGAAAATAATTTTGTCACGAAGCAAACTCTGCGCATAGAAATATGTAGAGTCAAATGGGGAATATGAGAAAGTGTATTTTATGGAATGAGATGAAAGAGACTTTCAATGAGGAAAATATGATGGATATAGAATATTGTATGTATGTAGTGTGCAGCATATAAAGAAAAAGATAATTTTAAATGATGCAGTCAAAGAGCAAGCAGAATTTTTAGACAGAGAAAATGCAAAACAATTTTGATGAAAATAAATGGTTTCCAAATAGTGAAAAGGGCTAAACAAAGAGCTTCCAATCAAATTGAATGGGATTAAAAATAGAAGTGATGAAATAATTTGGGTTGAGACTGAAATGAATGATTGAGATTCTTTAAGATTATTATTGGAATAATAATGACATGTCACAAAGTGAAACTGAAAAAACTGCTATGTTAGTTTCCATAAAAAAGTGATGAAAGGAACATAATAAATGCTGTCAGAATATAAAAAATGGTGAGACTGTAGGTATAGATTGCATAGTTGGGAAAATTTTTAAATGTGGAAATGTTTTGTGCGATAGCTGTGTGCTAGCTGTGCAACTTTAGTTTGTTGTGATGGCTTTATCTGTGCTTGATGATTGGAAAAATATTGTTATTTTTCCCTTCAACAAAAATGAATGTAAAAACGACAGGAGCTTAATTAATTGGAAGGTGTTTGAAAGAAAATAGGGATCTGATCATGAATGTAATTTGGGAAGTACAATATAATGTGTATAAAGAAATGTGTAAACTAGATTTATGTTCTTCAGAGATCACTGAGAAATGAAATGAGAAGATTTCTTGAACAATTGTTGATTCAGAGAAACAGTTTGATAAAGTGAATATTTAACTATAAAGTAAATATCAAAATGGAATATTGTATGTGAGTGTGGAGCTGAAGGTTGGTTGTGAAATGTGGTAACAGTAATACATTATGGGAGTAAAGCACGTATGAAAATAAATTGTTAAACATGGGGAACACAAGATGTTCTACCCAATATTTTGATGGCCAAATCTGTCAGGAATAGCTGTAGTGATATTAGAGGTATATTGGTTGGGAATATTAACATATGTGAATGTACATCTACTTAGTACGAGATGAGTAGCATATATATTTGATAATAAATAAAAAAGTACAGAGATGATGCCATGTTCTTGATTGACAACTTTAATAATTTGCAGCAAGTATATTGCATAATGTAATGAGGTATCTGCAAATTAATATATCAAAGGCAAGTACGTGATTTTTGACTACCATAGAAGAATGTCAAATGTATTGCTATTCCCATAATAAATATAGGAAATATGGGAAAATTGACTGAAAAAAAATTAAGATGTACAAATACATATAGAAAGGTAGTATTCTGGATTTGTAAAGAATGGATGTTTGCCAAAGAAGCTAAAATGGCTATATATTTTAGCCTTCTCTGTGGGAGCGCCTTCCCTCTGGAATGAGCTCCCCCAGGAGCTTTGCATAATCCCTGACCTCTGGTCCTTCCGACGTGCCCTAAAAAGTTGGCTTTTCCAGCAAGCCGGCCTGGCCTGTTAATTTTAATTTTAACTTATTTTAAATGTATTTTTTTAAAAAAAAAAATTGGTTTGTTTTTTTGGATATGGATTTAATCTTTTTTAACTTTTGGGATGTGTGTTTTTTAATGTTGTACGCCGCCCTGAGTCCTTTTGGAGAAGGGCGGCATATAAATCCAAATAAACCAAACCAAACCAAACCAATATAAGATTGTGATATGGAAGTGAGAATTGATTTAATGCAGTGGGCGTTGGTAGTTGAGTTGGTGAAGAAAAGCTGTTTGGAGCTGATGTAATTCTTAGAATGAGTTGAGAAGTTAAAAGAACTATGTAATGAAGCATGAGTCTGTTGCTGGGATCACAAATGGTTTGCAAGGATAAGAAAACAGAAAAATATATGGAAATTACAATACAAACTAAATTTAGCTGTGGTTTGTTTCTTTTTTTATTTGATGGTTTTAATATTTTTGCTTACTATTTCTTATTCCCTTTTTGTTCCTTGTTCTGCACTGCTCTGTTCTTGCTTATCCTGAAATATTAACTTAGGTTAGGACTATGTGCTTCTGTAGTCATGTAAAGCTGAAGAATTACTGCAAAATCTGGGTTCATAGCTAGATTAATCATACTAAACAGGTTCTACTTTTATTTGAAGGGAGAAATCTTTTATATACAAATGCTTGGAATTCAATAGCCACTTATTCCAGACAGCCAAATGTAAAATGATTTGCTCCTGAGTTTACAGAAAATATATTCTTTGCACCAGGAGAAATATTCTTTGCAACAGGAGAAACATACTTTCCATAATGTTTCTCCCATCCTTTGCCCCCACTTCAAAAGGTTGATTCCCTGCCACATCCGTGTCTCCAAGTGAGCACCTGAGAGCTCTATAAAACAGTTTATAAATGGCTTTTTTGGAGATCTGTTAACCCTCCATTAGCAACAGCAATGGTGGGTAGGAAGGAAAGTCACTCTCTCCAATTAGTCCAATGATAGTATGCGTAATTAGCTTTTACCAGGAGCAATTGGTCTTGAAAATGAGCAAAAAACATAGTTGCTTTTTTTCTCCTTATCCACTCTCTATCCCACTTATTTTCTGGAAAAATTACATCATTATCATAATAGCTGACTTCAATCCTTTGAATCCAGAGCAGAGAACTAGGATATTACAACAGAATTTTCCAGGAAGAACAGCATTTCAGTCTTTTCTTCTTAATAAAGAGGTTTTTGGAGATACTGTATATATCTGAGAGGTCTGTCTTTCCATTTTAGGGTCAAAATAAGGTCTTCAAATGGCAATTGCAGCACCAGAGAGAAGCAGAAGAATGACACAACAGTAACAGGCCATTTTCTAAGAATCACATTTATTCCCATCTGAGAATGCATGCACCTCAGCTCTTATTTTCTTTTTTCCTGTCCGTACAGTATTTTCCATGCACAACATTCACCTAATTCCCTACTCCCTCCTAGTGGTTGTGGGTTTCTTGCTTCATAAAGATTTTGGAGGGGACAGAAGGCAAGGCAAAGCTCCCTGAGAGGGAACAAGGAGCAATGTGAAGGCTGCTTTATAATAATCTTGTTTCTCCTGTTTTGCTCTTCAACTGGGCAGAAGAAAATAAATAGCCATGCCAAGGGTCCTTAGTGGTCCACAAGTGAGAGATGTTGGCTCTGTATGATAGGACAAAGAAGGTATAAAGGCAAGGAGTGGAGTCACATTACTTATCATCTAATTTACTCTATAATGCATTCAAACCTTATTGGTTTGTTTGTTTATGTATTTATTATATTTATGCGATGCTCATCTTGTCTAGATTATTCTTAAACAAATGTAAAAAATAGTATTTTCTGCTCAAATAGAAAATATAAGGGTTAAAATGCATATCTACAGAATCAAAGAATTATTTCAGAAAGACTTAAGACTTAAATTAGGGGTGAAATGCTACCAGTTTGGGCTGGTTCGCCCAAACCAGTAGTAAAAAATGCTACCGTTCACCCGAACCAGTAGTAATTTTTTTTAAAGTAAAAAAAGTTCAGATGACCAGCTGTGCGACAATCAGCTGTGCCGCAGAATCGTTGGAACTTTTAAAAACTTTTTAAAGCATTTTTTTGCTACTGATTAGCTGTGCGACAATCAGCTGATTGTCTGTGAGGTTCCTGCTTGTTGCAGGGGCCATTTTGTGTGAAGTCCAGCTGCTTGTACATTGTGTGTGAGTCAGTTGTGCAGCTTTTGTGTTATTTTTGTGTAAAGTGTGATAGTTGGTTTTTGAGCTCTCTGTGACTCTGTGAGGTTCCTGCTTGTTGCAGGAGACATTTTGTGTGAAGTCCAGCTGCTTTTACATTGTGTGTGTGAGAGTCAGTTGTGCAGCAAAACCACCAAGTCACATCCACCCAGTCACATAACACCACCAAGCCACGCCCACAGAACTGGTAGAGAAAATTTTTGAATTTCACCACTGGCTTAAATGCAACTGTCATATACTATAAAAGGAAATTGTATACTTATTTCTACTTTGATAGAAAATTGCCTTCAAATTAGAAATGATTATCTCCTGAAATATGTCTGCTTGAACCACGAGTTTCCGGAAAAAAATAGTATATTAGGAGATTTAGTTATGGTCTAATGCATTGTACTGTTAAATCTGAAATTAACTTTACTCATATTTCTTTCCATTTCCATGATGATATATCCTCTCCCCCCAAAAACAATAAAAATGTCATATGGGGAGCACAATAACTCTTCTTAAATGGAATGCAATCACAAGTAACCAATACACACTTATTGCACTGAATAAATAATACTGATTTATAATTAGCCATTGATTAGAGTCCCTAATTCTTATCCATACCTCATGCAGAATGTAATTATTATACTTTGGTCTAGGAATCAGTACTCCTTGCAACTTGAATTAAGCCTATATTGATTCAAAATGAAATCAAAACATTTATGTAGGTCATAATTATTTTAATGTACATTCATTTTAAAATCATAAACAAAATGGCATGCTCCCTTGCATGTTCAGTTGAACATTTTATTTCTTTGTGCCTGTGATTTATAATAGGTCTTTGACATAAATTGATAGCTCTGTGGTGTGCTCTTCCAATGCAGAAAAAGTCTGACACATGATGTGTAAAGAAAATTCACCAGGAAATCATATGCCAGCCTCCTGAGACCAGATTATGATCAAATGTGTATGAGAGGAGCTACCAAAAGGTTCTAGAAAAAGTTTAATTCATATCTATTTTCTTCTATACCTAAATGACATCTGCAATTAATCCTGGCTATCTCAGGAGATCTGTGTTTTGCCTCAAATTCACCTCCTGAACCTCAGGTTAAAAAGATAACCAGGGCAAATGATGGAAAAATATTATGCAAGACTCCAGGGAGCTAGGGTGGTCTAACAAGTTGGCCAAAACCACCATGATTTCCAACTAGAAAGGATGCTACTATAAACAAAGGGCATTGTAGTGCAATGTACTTGAAAAGGATCAGGTTGATGAAAAGTTGAAGTAAATTGCACCAGCCTAATCTGGATAGTCCTAAATAATAAATATCTGAACTGGTGTCTGGAAGATCCAAAAGCATTGCATTTAAAGTGCAGAGATTTGGAGACATTGAGTATCCTGCAATTGCACCAAAGGAGAGTTGGTTCCCTTCTTAGCTTGTGCCTTAATTAGTAGTTCTCAAATGAGGGTCCCTTCCCATGAGCTGCAAAAATCTGGATGAATAAAGTAAAATACTATTTATTCTACAACATTTTTATATTTCAAAGCTCTTACTTTTTGCTCTCACATGATGTCTCCCCAACTTTTGCAGTACCAGTAGACCCATTTGGCTGGTGCCAAACTTGTCCTTGTCCCTAGAAGAGAGTGGCTAAAAAAAGATTGCCAAAGATAAATTCCCAACTACTCATATGAGAATCAGGATTCTGCTGTTTCTGTAAGCAAGCCTCCCAGGCTTCCTGTGTCCCCTGGAAAAGTGCAGCCAATCTGACCACTAAGGCATTTATAACTTTATGGAAACCTGTTCCTGAAACCAACAGGAAGTATTTTGATTGAATTTAAGTGCTGCAGATATTGATAAGCAAACAATATATAAAGCCTTATGGCCAGGTAGCTACGTTCATTGCCTGTAATATGAAATATGCTCTGTCCTAGTCTTTTAATAATACAGAGTCCTTAAATTGTGGAATGTTTTTAATGTTCATTTTATAGTTTATGTTTTATTGTACACCAACCAGATTCATGTTTGTGAGATAGGATGGTATACAAATATGATGAACACATAAATAAATAATTCCATCATATAAATGAATCAACCTCCACTTTCTGGAATAGTGATTCTTAAACTGATTGATCCAAATACTCCCTTTTCTAGTCTTGAATAATGTCATTCCCTCCCTCCCCTGCACCCTTAAACCCTAGCAATGGCCCAAATTGGATTCTTGATTCACAAACCAACAATTACAAATTTCTTCATTACCCCCAGGATGTATATAATTACACCCTTTGGGTGTAATTACCCCCACTTTAAGAAAAGCTGCTCTGGATGGAATGCTGTATAATCAAAAATATCATATATTTAGGGATGCAGAAGAAAAGCTGTTTAAATATGCTTACTTTTGCACACTATTCTAAAAGCTAAATAACAAAATAAATCATCCTAAGATTAAATTATTAGACTAGTTCAACACTTTGTATATCCAATAGTATACAGCTTAGTAAATCAGGGAGGTTTGGCTTCAAATTCTCTTCAAGAATTCTGTCTCTTAGCCATCCAACATCTAACCAAGCTATAAAGTTAAAATGGGTGGTAAGGTGGGATACTGGAGAACTACCCATGCTATTTTAAGCTCCTCAAACAAATTGCAGAATATAATGTAATGAAATTTACTATTAAGGCTTATCTCAAAATGTTCTCAGTTTAACACAACCAAATTTAGATAGGAGCCAGGAGTCACATTCGGTTCATTAGGATGGCAAGCTTTGGAGGGTGATGGCAAATCAAAGAACAATTGCCTGGCTTCATATCAAGAGATCTCTAAGATGGCTAGACTTTCCATCATCCAACTCTTCTGAATCCAGTTCAAAAGGTCCCCCAAACTGGTCAATGCCAATGTTTTTTTCAAACTTGGCAACTTTAAGATGTTTTGAATTCTATACATTGAAGTCCACACATCTTAAGGATGCCAAGTTTGAGAAACCCTGAACTATTTTGCTTACAGTGGAAATATGTATAGGCATGCTCTCATGACTGTGAATCTAAAGTTCATAAGATATCATCAGCCAATCAGCACTTGCTCTGTCATCCAATAAACTGTTAGCTAATTTCCCCATCTTTTAAGGCTTGTCATAGTGACAAATCTCCTTTCATATTAGCCTTTCATATTCACTTAAAGCAATGTTGCATTTGGGTTTTTTATTAAACCATGCTAGGATGCTGTTAAAGTGGGATCCTGTGAAGGAGTGCCAAGAGCCCTTTCCAAAGAGAGCACAGATTTCTCCTTCAAGCACAAAAGAGTGATAGATAGAGAGCTGTTTCTGAAGTGTCCTTCACGTGAAACAGCATTTCCCTGACACTGAAACAACAGGATTGGCAGAGAGAGATATTGCAATTGCTCACAATTACAGGTCCCTGGTATGAAGTTATGCGATCAATAAAGGGCTTATCTATGGGGAGTGTGTCTTTGAAAGACTTCTGCAGCGAAATGCAGAAGGGAGCACAATTTACAACACATGGTCAATTATGCATCCCTTTTAAAAATTAAGAAATCCTTCCAAGAGAAGTTTTCCTGTGTGAAAGAGAAGAGTAGTATCTGCCATCTGTAGGCCTCTATAATCTTTTATTTAAAATGACTTGACTTGTTAAAATGTAGTATCAAGTAATTTTAAAACGTGCTAATTGATCACAATATTTAATTGTCTAAACATGGCAGCATAAAGTTTTAGTTATATATATCTGGGTTTAAATCATGTTTCTTCAATGTGTTCAACATCCCAACATAATGATGGATTAAATAATTGATTGATGCTTGTAGCCTACTGTCATTAAAAAATAAAATAAAAAACAAAGCAAGATAAAAAAAACAGTGAGTGGCGTGTCATGTGAACTGGCCAGAAGATATCCTGGTAAACTGGTTCAAGGATGGGCTGAGTTATGACCTCTACAATGCCTTTGTGGCCCGAGGGGCATCAAACCACCTACATGAGTGGTATCTCACTGCTGAAGAGGCAGAGATCAACATGGCCAGGAATCAGTACGGAGTGGGGCGAATATGGAAGAAATCCCCACCCCAATGGAAGCAAGAGTCTTTCAATCCTCAAACGGCATCTTCTCCGAAACCCCCAGCCTGTTTCAAGTGTGGAAAAGAGGGGCACCGAGCTGAAGAATGCCATTCTCAAACATCGGCTAGGAAACCAGAGTGCCAATTGGGGGGGGGGACCTATGAAACCTGGTCAACGTGGGAAGGAAATGGCCCTGAGGAGCAGGGAGACCGTAGAATCTCCACCCCCTCCCCTCTTTGAGGAGGAAATCCTGGCTTCTCAGCAGGAGGAACCATATTCACGCAGAAGCGATCCAGAGGATGAACCATTGGTAAGCAAATCAATTAAACTACTTACCCTCCCCCTAAGACTGTTTATCCCCAACTGGGAGAGGGGGATAAAAATCTCTGCTTTAGTGGACTCAGGGTGCACCCGCTGTTTGACCAGCCCAACCCTGGTAAGAAAGTTGAGGATTAATGTAAGGAAGCTGAAAAGCCCCATAGCTTTTTGCCAACTAGATGGGTCAATATCCGGGGGGGGGGGGAGCCAGCTTCTTTTGCCACTGAGCCTCTACAGATAGGCATCAGAAGCCACGAAGAAATACGTACATTTATAGTAGCGCCTGGCATGGAATGGCCACTAGTTTTGGGTCTTGCATGGCTGAAAAAATGGAACCCCAAAATTAATTGGAAGCAAGGCACCATAAGACTGCAGATGCACGTGACTTTTGCTGAGAATTCACACAAAGAAACTGAGGGGGCAGAGCACAAAGAAACAGCAATGCCTGCTTACACTATGCCAACCCAGGGCATACCCAAAGAATACTAAGACTTGGCTGAGTTTTTTAGCAAAAAAGCCTCTGACAAGTTCCCCTCTCTGCATTGCCTAAGGGGATTCAGATGTTGCTTTGCCTTTAATGGTTGCCATCCTTCTAAATTGAAGGTTCCTTTTGAAATACTCCATTTCAAGAGTCTTCACTTTCTTAAGTTAGGAGAGGAGCCCTTACAGAAATACTGAACTATTTTGCTTACAGTGGCAATATGTATAGGCATGCTTTCATGACTGTGAATCTAAAGTTCATAAGCTGTCACCAGCCAATCAGCACTTGCTCTGTCAGCCAATAAACTATATATGTGCCTGTGTGTGTATGCAGGTGTACACACATACACACACACACCATTACTATATTATACAAATACATCAGCCTTTGTCTATCTGGTGCCCTCTGCTGGTTAATCTTATACTTCCTTAATCATCTTGGATAGGGATGATGGAAAATGTAGTCCAAAATTGAGTACCACGTTTTATTGCTGATGTAATGGATTTATTCTTGACACGTTACCTGCCTATCAGATGAAAATATGCTAAAGCGTATTAAATTAAATACTGAAAGATGGGGTGAAGTGAAACAACAAAAATAACATTCTCAAGAAAGCACAGCCTTTTTCACATTGCTTATTTATTTATTTATTTATTTATTTATTTATTTATTTATTTATTTATTTATTTATTTATTTATTTATTTATTTATTTATTTATTCTTCGCATTTCTAAACCGCCCCCTCTCCCAAAAAGGGACTCGAGATTGATGGGCTTGATAGTCCTGCATGTCAGATATCAGTGGGATGACAGTTGATGAAAAGACTTGTATTTTGATGGTACAAAGGAAAGAAGAGGCCAGTTAAAACTTTGGAGAGAAAAACTGGCAGGAACTGGCAGGAATCATGAAAAAGATACAGTACATAGTTGAATATGATACTTAAAAGTTGCATCTTTTAATATTTATGTTTGGTTTTTTCGATGAGCAAGCTTATTCAGCCACGGGGAAACAAACTATAAATGAGTTGAAATCTCTCCCCCTGTGGTCTTTGAAACTACCTGTTTGTCCAATTGTAATGGCCCTTTCAGGAATTACTGAGCAGATTGTCAGTTTGCTTTTAAACTGTGGGTTTTGTATAGCAATATGAGATTTAACTGTGCATAATAAAGGATGTGTATGGTTGTCTTTATGTTATGATACATAATGGAATAATAATGGAATAGTAAAGATAATGAAGTACAGATAATTTAAAAGAAGGAAGAAAAAACCATTGTTGTTTGCATTGTATATATGTTTGTGCATGTGTGAATTTTTAGATCTAAAGCAATAGTATAAAACATTTTCTCTAGTAAATCAAATATTTGGATGCCTTAACTGTATGGTTGAACAGCATCTGCTAACAGAGGGGGTTGGAACTGAAACATCTTTCATTTTTCCAAATATTTGGCATTGTCTATTGCAGATTACTGCATTCTACCATATAGGGCAAATGGGAAAAACTGTAAGTCTTTCTTTCAATACATTGCCATCTTCCTACTTATTTCTGCATAGCCTTTTCAACATAAATAATCTAGAAACATATTCCAGGGTTCAAGCACTGCTGAAATAAGGACTCTCTGTAGTGGAAAGTAGAGGTGATATTCAGCCGGTTCGGACCAATTCAGGCAAACTAGTAGCAGAAATTTTCAGTAGTTCAGAGAACTGGCAAATACCACATCTTGCTGGCCTGGTTGCTCGGTCGTTGCTCACCCCACCCCACCCCTCACCCCATCCCACTAGTTACTGCTCACCTCCCTGGCATAGCACACTGTTTGGCTCCTCACATTGACCACACATTCTTTGCTCTGTGGCTTGCCTGCCTTCCAATGCAGTGCCTGTGGCCCAACGAAGCATCTGCCTGCCTGGGTAAGTTGTGCTTACAACTTACTGTAATAAGTTGTAAGCTGCAAGTTGTGCTATCCCCAGCATGGCCATGTGGCTTCCCAGCACTATGTGGGAGGCAGCCTAGCAAGCTTCCCTCCAACAGTCCCCAGCCAGGAAGCCACATGGCTGTACTGGCTGGGAGAATGATCAGGAAGCTGCATGGCCATGCTGGATGGAAGAACAATCTGCCCCAGGCCAGGAAGTCACATAGCTGTGCTGGCTAGGAGAAAAAATTCCCCAAGGATTTCTTTGCCTACCTGATTTCCAGCTCCTTTGTGTTTCTCACCACCGTGTGCAGGGAAATAAAGGTTTGTGAGGCTAAAAAAATTCACTCAATCAATTCCAACTTCTCATAAAAGAAAAAGGTCTTGCAAAGTTGGAATTGATTGAGTGAATTTTTTTCCAGTCCCACAAAGCTTTCTTTCTCTGCACACGAGTGCGAGTTGGACATCAGGTAGGCAAAGAAATGCTTGGGAGAAGTAAGGGCATCTGGGTGATGGTGGGTGGGGAAAGCTCTGTGGCATGGCCCGAGGCTGCAATGGCGAAATGGGCAATGGAGCGGTGTGTGCAAGGTAAGGAGGAACAAAACCGGTCCCCCAACCTTCTCCAACCTGGTTGGGCCATGAGGGGTGTGTGCCTCTTAGCAAACTATGCCCATCAGGCTTCCGGGCGTTTCACCAGCCGAGAGCCCAGGGCAGGGGCGGGGCGGGGGTAGCGGTGGTTATTAGGGAAAGTCTCAGACCTCAGGAGGTCACTGTGCCTCAGATAGGTGGGTGTGAGTCCCTCTTTGTGAAGTGGGGCCTTGGAGCTCAGGTGGGCCTTTTTGTTATGTATCTGTCTCCCTGCTATGTTTCATCGGCCCTGCCGGAGCTGCTAGATGTGTTAGCTGGATTGGCGGTTGATTTCCCCAGGCTTATGGTCCTGGGGGATTTCAATCTGCCTTCCATTGGCGAGACATCCGAGTCAGCTCGGGAGTTCATGGCTTCCATGACAGCTATGGACCTAACTCAGTTAATTCAAGACCCCACCCATAATGGGGGACACACGCTCGACCTGATTTTTGTCTCTGGGCAGTGGATGAATGATCTAGATTTAGGGGATATTTCTATTCAACCCTTGTCATGGTCTGATCATTTCCTCATCAGGCTTGACTTCCATACCGCTACCCCTCACCGCAGGGAGGCGGAACCGACCAGATGGTTCCGCCCCAGGCACCTGATGGACCCAGAAAGGTTCCTGATGGAGCTTGGGACTTTTCCTGAATCCCTTGCTCACAACTCGACCGAAGCCCTAGTGGAAGCCTGGGATAGGACGGCCGCTGGGGCCTTGGATCGTGTTGTGCCTTTGCGGCCTCTGACCCGGTGTCGATCCCGGGTGGCTCCCTGGTTTACCAAGGAGCTCCGGGAGATGAAATGCCAGAAAAGACGCATAGAGAGTGGCCGGAGGGCCAGCCGGTCCGAATCTGATCGAACACTAGTAAGAATTCATATTAAATCCTACTTAGTGACGATGGAAGCGGCAAAACGGCAACATTTTTCCGCTCTTATCGCGTCCGCAGATAACCGCCCAGCCACCCTGTTCAGGGTGACCCGTTCCTTACTTAACCAAGGAACTGGGGAAGACCCCTTGCAGGGTAGGGTTGAAGAATTTGTTCAGTATCTGCAGGATAAAATCGCTCAGATCCGGACAGGCTTGGACTCTGACTGGGTAGATTTGGGCAAGCCAACGGGGATGAATCTTGAGGAGACAATCTGGGATGAGCTTGACCCTGTGACCCCCAAGGGCATGGACAGGATTATGGGGAGACTCAGTGCTGCCACTTGTGTGCTGGACCCGTGTCCCTCGTGGTTAGTTTCGGCTTCCCGGGAGGTGACACGAGGCTGGCTCCAGGCGATTACCAACACTTCATTGAGAGAGGGGTTCTTTCCCACCACCTTGAAGGAGGCGGTGGTGAGGCCCCTCCTTAAGAAGCCTTCCCTGGACCCAGCTTCTTTAGCCAACTACCGTCCGGTCTCCAACCTTCGCTTTGTAGCGAAGGTTGTCGAGAGTGTGGTAGCACGTCAGCTTCCCCAGTACCTGGATGAAGCTGTCTACCTGGATCCGTTTCAGTCGGGTTTCAGGCCCGGGTACAGCACAGAGACAGTCTTGGTCATGTTGGTCGATGATCTCTGGCAGGCCCGTGACAGGGGCTGCTCCTCTGTCCTGGTCCTATTAGACCTCTTGGCGGCTTTCGATACCATCGACCATGGTATCCTACTGCGACGACTCGGGGGGTTGGGAGTGGGGGGCACTGTTTTACGGTGGTTCTCCTCCTGCCTATTGGATCGGTCGCAGTTTGTGTTGACTGGAGGGCAGGGATCGACCCCCAGGCGCGTCACTTGTGGGGTGCCCCAGGGGTCGGTTCTCTCACCCCTACTGTTCAACATATATATGAAACCGCTGGGCGAGATCATCCGTGGTTTTGGGGTACGGTATCATCAATATGCTGATGATACCCAACTTTTCATCTCTACCCCAAACCACCCAAATGATGCCCTCGACGTGATGTCCTGATGCCTGGAGGCTGTGCGGATCTGGATGGGGAGGAACAGGCTCAGGCTCAATCCCTCCAAGACTGAGTGGCTGTGGTTTCCGTCATCCCGATTTGTGCATCTTGTTCCATCTTTGATGATAGGGGGAGAAATTTTAGCCCCCTCAGAGAAGGCTCGCAATCTGGGAGTCCTCCTGGATACGTGGCTTAGTTTAGAAGAACATCTGACGGCCGTGACCAGGGGGGCCTTTTACCAGGTTCGCCTGGTACGTCAGTTGCGCCCCTTCCTGGATCGGGATGCTCTGTGCACAGTCACTCATGCCCTCGTCCTTTCTCGCCTGGACTACTGCAACGCTCTCTACATGGGGCTGCCCTTGAAGAGCACCCGGAGGCTTCAGCTGGTCCAGAATGCGGCCGCGCGGGTTATCATGGGGGTACCTAGGTGCTCCCATGTTACACCCCTTTTAGGTGGCCTGCACTGGTTACCGGTTGTCTTCCGGGTGCGATTCAAGGAACTAATTATGACCTTTAAAGCGCTCCATGGCTTAGGCCCACGGTACCTGCGAGACCACCTACTGCCACCAATAGCCTCCCACCGTCCAGTACGATCCCACAGAGTTGGCCCCCTCAGGGTGCCGTCGGCCAGACAGTGTCGGATGGTGACCCCCAGGGAGAGAGCCTTCTCTGTGGGAGTGCCTTCCCTCTGGAATGAGCTGCCCCCGGAGCTTCACATAATCCCTGACCTCCGGTCCTTCCGACACGCCCTAAAAAGTTGGCTTTTCCAGCAAGCCGGCCTGGCCTGTTAATTTTATTTAATTTTTAAAATGTGAGTGTTATATAAATTGGGTTTGTTTTTTGGACTGTTTCTAATTTCCTTTTAACTTTTGTACTATGTGTTTTTTAATGCTGTATGCCGCCCTGAGTCCTTGGGAGAAGGGCGGCATATAAATCTAATAAATCCAATCCAATCCAAAACAGTCCCATCATACTGCATCATTTCCCACCATTTCCCATGCTATCCTGGAGGCAGGTCGCTCATGCACACTGCTTCCCTGCTTACCAGAGCTTTCTGGTGCTTCCCATGGTGTCTGGGATCCACATGGGCTGCTGCAGGGGGAAGGGAGGCATGGCTGGCTGGCTGGCTGGTGCTGCTTGGAACGTGAGGTTGCCTGCCTGCCTGCCTGCCTGCCTGCCTGCCTGCCTGCCTGCCTGCCTGCCTGCCTGCCTGCCTGCCTGCCTGCGGTGGCTTTTAACAATGCTGCTGCCACCACCAGGAAAAGCCCTGAAGCTGTGTTGCCCGGGACTCCTCATAGAAGGTCCAGGCTCTGAGGTGTGTGCACACATGTTTAAGGCTGAAAAGGAGATTATTTGGCCAAACATTTCCTGCCTCCCTTCATAGCGAAGCTGCTTGGAAGGGAGCTGCGACAGCCTGTCTCTTTAAGGTACTTCAATGCTACCCATTGTCTAGCCCTGTGGAAAGGGAGCCAAGCCAGGCTGCCAAAAAGAAAAGGGCTCAACTCTCCCAGTCCTGGTTGCTCCATAAGCTGAAGCTGGGTGGCAGGGGGGAGGGAGGATCATAAAGGGATAGGCTGCCACAGCTCCCTTCCAAGTAGGCTCCCTTCCCTGCAAATAGAGGCAGAAAAGTTTGGCCAAGTCTTCTCCTCCTTTTTGGGCATAAATACAGTGCATGCACACATCTCACAGTGCAGGAGAGACTCACCCATGCATGCGCCATCTCCTTGCAGAAGGTCCCAGCACCATGACATATGCACGCTCTGTGTGTATGCCCAAGAAGGAGGAGAAGACTTGGGTGAACTGTTTTGCCTCCCTTCGCAGCAAAGGGAGCCTGCTTGGAAGGGAGCTACAGCAGTCTGTGCCTTTAAGGTATTTTGATGCAGGGTGGGGGGAGGGGGGACCATAAAGGGACAGGCTGCAGGAGTTGCCTTCTGGAACTGCTGCTCCTGCCAACTTTTCTCCATGCCAAGACACTGGCTGGGCTGGGTGCAGCCATTGTAATGGGTTCCTGGAGGAGGAGGAGGTGCTGCCTCCCCCATTCGTGTGCTGTGCGAGGCTCTGCAAGAAGAGTGGGCAGGCCATGGAGATGGCGAGAAGAATATGGGGAGACATGCAACTTTCTCTCTGCCCCGAGACACCAGTTAGGCTGGCTGCTGCTGCTGCTGCTCTTGCCACCTCCATGGCTGCTTGCTGCTCTTGCAGTGCCTTGTGCAGCACCCTTAAACCTAGCATGCTTCACAATGGGGGAGACGGCATCCCCTCCTCCTGGAGCCAATTTCGATACAGAGAGACGGAGGGAAAGAGAAATGAGAGAGAGATAAGAAACAGGGAGAGAGGGAGAAAGAAAGAGAGGAGAGAGAGAGAGAGAGGAGAGAGAATGAGAGATGAGAGAAGGGGGGAAAAGATGAGAGAGAGAGAGAGAGAGAGAGAGAGGGAGGGAGGGAGAAAGAAAGTGTTAGATATTAGCATATATCGGGATAAGTCTTCCCTCAGGTCCGCTCCTACAGCGGGAAACAGGTATTCCTCTGATTGGTCAATGGGCGTGCCTCATCCCTATAAAAGGGGAACCCTCCGACCACAGAGTAAGCTGGATCACTACTATCACTAATAAAGAGCTATTAAGTCACTTCGTGTCCGCAGTCTGTCTCTCGCTACCCAGATCTAACATTGGCGACGAAGGTGGGATTGAGAGTCAGATAGGACGAAGAACGCTACTCCAGAATCTCCGGATTTGATCCAGCCCAGGAATTCGGCAGCAATTCCGACAGCCATCTCAGATCACCGCAGCGCGGCAAATTCAAACTGAGAAGATGGCGATGCATGCTCCCCCCGCTCCTTTCGACCCAGAAAACGACGAATGGGAAGCTTTCATGATTCGTTTCGAGTGTTTCCTCGAAGCAAACGAATACACGGGGATCACCGATGCGAGGAAGAAAAACATCTTCCTCGGCTACTGCGGAAAGGAAGTCTTCAATACGGCCAGAGACCTCACTGCGCCTACTCCAATACAGGCAGTATCGTGGACGACGTTGCAACAAACTCTGCAAACTCATTACGCGCCAAAACCTTCCCGCCATGTCTGCCGCAAGGAATTCAACATGAGGACTCAGAAGGCGGGAGAATCAATCAATCAATATGTTGCAGCCCTACAAAAAGCAGCAGCTCACTGCGAATACAGAGATTTGGAAGAGCACATCTTAGAGCGGCTCATCTGTGGGGTAAGAGACATTTCGTTGCAAAAGAAGATGTTGGCAAACCCGAATTTAACCCTACAGGCAGCGTTAAACGAAGCAAGAGCGTCAGAATCAGCGGAGAAATCAGCGGTGACCATACAACGAGGGGCCAGCGCATACCAGCCAGCACCGAGACAAACCAGAGTTCACTATGAGGACACAAGCCCCGACTACGAGGATCCCGAGTTCGAGGACAGTCACCTAATGCAGAGCAGTCACTTGAGGCCTGGGGGGAGACCCGGATCCCGTTTGCCGCCCTGCGCAAGCTGCGGAGGGAATCACCCCAGGTCTACTTGCAGGTTCAGGAACGTTGTTTGTTCGCACTGCAACAAACTTGGGCACATCGCACGAGTGTGCCGGAGCGGAGTCCCTGCCTCACGGCAGCCACCCATGTACCGCCAACAGAAGCCCAACCCAGGGGCTTGGCGGAACCAAAAAGGGCGCCCAGAGAGAAATCCACAAGTGTTTACCCAGAGAGAAAATTTCCAAAGAGCTGAACGAGCGTATTCCCAGAGAGATTACTCACAAGAAAGTGAGCGAGCGTATCCCCAGAGAGAACACACACAAAGAGCTGAAAGAGCGTTCTATCAAGACGCTCAACGAGAGTATTTTCAGGATGTTGACGGTGAGATAGAGTTGACCCAGAGAGAGGAGTTGCGAACGTATCTCACCACAATACATCAGGTCCGCCCTAAGCGGCCAAAAAGGCTGAGAGTCACAGTCCTCTTGGAGGGCTCACCCTGCGAGCTAGAAGTTGACACAGGATCAACCCTGACGATCATTTCATGGGCATCCATGAAGCAGGCTATCCCTAGCCTCAGAAAGAGCCAACTACACGCCCCAGACGTCCTGCTACGAGACTACCAGGGGAACCAAGTCCCCATCGTGGGCCAAGGCACATTCCACATCCGTTTCAAGGACATCGAAGCCCAGCTGCCCGTGACCATCGCCAGCGCGCCATTGCAGAACCTTCTGGGGCTTGATTGGTTTGAAGCCCTGGGGTTAGAAGTCACCGGGATCAACGCCGTAAGAAACAGCAGCGCTGAACAGATTTTTAAGGAATTCGAGGATGTGTTCAGCCCCGGTCTTGGTAAGTATGTGGGTAAACCAATATCATTCAATTTAGACCCTAAAGTGGCGCCAATCCGACTTAAACCAAGACGAGTGCCTTTTGCACTCCGCCCTAAAATAGACAAAGAGATAGATAAGTTAGTGGAGCAAGGAATCCTTGAGCCGGTAGATCACGCGCGCTGGGAAACGCCCATCGTGACCCCAGTCAAGCCAGACGGATCAGTCCGCTTGTGCGCAGACTATAAATGCACAATTAATGTCGCGCTACAACAGAGCGCATATCCGGTGCCCGTAGTACAGCACCTATTGCACTCATTGGGGCCAGGAAAAGTTTTCGCTAAATTAGATATGGCACAAGCTTACCAGCAACTGCCAGTAGATAGCGCCACAGCGGAGGCCCAGACTATAGTGACGCACAGAGGAGCGTTTAAATGCAACCGGCTACAATTCGGCGTAAGTATTGCTCCAGGATTGTTCCAGAGCGTCATGGAACGACTGTTGCAAGGGATACCGGGAGTCGTCCCATATTTTGACGATATCTTGGTGTCCGCTGCAAACGAGGAGCAACTAAACAAAAGAGTCAGATCGGTTTTGGCCAGAATCAGAGAGAAGGGTCTCCGCCTGAAAAAAGAAAAATGCCAAATTAACGTGCCTAGCGTAGAATTCCTGGGTTATAGAATTGATGGTCAGGGAATTCACCCCACTGAAAAGAAAATTAAGGCGATCCAGGACGCCCCCACACCACGAAATCAAACCGAGTTGCAGGCCTTCCTCGGATTACTTAATTTCTACAGCGTTTTTCTGAGACAGAAGGCGACCGTTGCTGAGCCACTACACCGTCTACTCCAGAGGAACGCACCATGGAGATGGGGACGAGCAGAAGCTGCAGCATTCGCCGGGGTAAAGCGCCTGCTCACCACTGACTCACTACTTGTACAATACAGTCAGACCCTCCCGCTGGTATTGACCTGCGACGCATCGCCGTTCGGGGTTGGAGCAGTCCTCAGCCACAGGATGCCCGACGGGAAAGAAGCACCCATTGCTTTCTACTCCAGAACTCTTTCATCGGCCGAAAGGAACTACAGCCAAATGGACAGAGAAGCATTGGCTGCCGTTGCAGGTGTGAAACGTTTCCATGAATACCTCTACGGCCGCGATTTTGAACTCATTACTGATCACAAACCGCTGTTAGGACTTTTGGCGGGGAATCGCCCCACTCCGGTCTCCCTTTCTCCACGTATGACCAGGTGGACTGTTTTCCTGGCTGCGTACTCTTACAAGTTAATTCATCGACCGGGCTCCACTCTAGGGCACGCAGATGCGCTCAGCCGTTGCCCATTACCAGACATTTTGCCAGACCCCACTCCAGAAGTACCGGTATTGCTCATTGACTGTTTGGATTCGGGACCGGTTTCTTCTTACGACGTTGCAAGGTTCTCCTCGAAGGACAATTTAATAAAACAAGTGCAAACTTGGGTATGGAGGGGGTGGCCAAAGGGAAATGTGGGCCCGGAATTCAAAATGTTTTGGTCTAAACGGGACGAACTCTCCGTGTTACAGGGATGTTTGTTGTGGGGGGATCGAGTTGTTATTCCTTTTGCGCTACGAAAAAAGGTATTGAATGCTTTACATATGGGGCATCCGGGGATCGTGAGAATGAAAGCGTTAGCGAGAAGTTATGTGTGGTGGCCCAATATGGACAAAGAAATAGAGGAGTGGGTGGCCACTTGCGATCCATGCCAGGAGTCGAGACCAGCACCCCCGGAAGCGCCCGCCACAGAATGGGAGAAACCCAAGGCACCCTGGTCACGCATTCATATTGATTTTGCAGGGCCATTCCAGGGTCAAACCTTCCTCATAGTTGTAGATGCTTATTCTAAATGGTTGGATGTAGTCCTAATGACATCAACCACGGCAGAGGCAGTTATAAAGGTTCTTAGGCGGCTTTTCGCCACCCATGGTCTACCAGATCTGTTAGTATCGGACAACGGGCCCCAATTCACGGCCATGCAGTTCGAAACATTTTTAGCAGGGTTGGGAATCAGACACGCCCTCATCGCGCCATTCCATCCAGCGTCCAATGGTCAGGCAGAAAGAATGGTGCGGTTCGCGAAAGAGGCCCTCGCCAGGATGGGCCCGGGGGATTGGCAAACACGCATTGACCATTACCTCCTCATTCAACACATTACCCCGAGCGCAACGACGGGTAGAAGCCCCGCTGAACTACTAATGGGTCGCCGCCTACGATCTCACCTGGACAGGCTCCACCCGAATTATTCTACCTCGGCTCCCCCAGACTCTACAAGTAAGGTCAGATCTTTTAGAGAAGGAGACACTGTTTATGCTCAAAATTACACAGGGGGGACATTGTGGATACCGGCAAGGGTCATTGGCATCATGGGCCCTCGATCGTATTTGTTAGAGCTTGAAGATGGGCGGAATTGGAGAAGGCACATCGATCAGCTTCGAGGTCGCCTAGCACACTCCAACTTAAGGGATGAGGGCGAAAGTTTCCTGTCCACAGAAAGACAACCGCAGGGAAATTTCATCCCAGGAAACGACGACACCGGCGAGCTAAGCGGGGGACAGGACATCACGCACGCAGCGGAGCAACCCCCCGTCATCACAGCCGCTGAGCAAACCCCCGTCATCGCAGCCGAACAAGATACCAGGGAAAAGAGCATCGAAAACGCAAGACCTCCAGAAACAGAAAAAGCACCCGATCCTGCAACTACTTCAAACCAACAGGAAACCAATCCTGCAAGTACTTCAACACAACCTGAACTCCGACGTTCCTCCCGAGCAAGACAAACACCCACCTACCTAAAGGACTATGTCACCTACCGCAACGTCCCATCTAGGAGGGGAGGGGTGTTAGATATTAGCATATATCGGGATAAGTCTTCCCTCAGGTCCGCTCCTACAGCGGGAAACAGGTATTCCTCTGATTGGTCAATGGGCGTGCCTCATCCCTATAAAAGGGGAACCCTCCGACCACAGAGTAAGCTGGATCACTACTATCACTAATAAAGAGCTATTAAGTCACTTCGTGTCCGCAGTCTGTCTCTCGCTACCCAGATCTAACAGAAAGAGAAAGAGATGAGAGAGAGAGAGTGAGATGAGAGAGAAAGAGTGAGATGAGAGAGAAAGAGAGATGAGAAAGAGAGAATGGGAAAGAAAAAGAGAGAGGAGAGGGAGAGATGAGAGATGGGAAGAAAGAAAAAGAGAGATGAAGGAGAGGAGAGGAGAGAGAGAGAGAAAGAGAGAGAGGTAGAAAGAAAAAGAAAGATGAGAGAGGGGAGTTGAGAGAGAGAGAAAGAGAGATGAGGGAGGGGGAGAAAAAGATGAGAGAAAAAGAAATAGGAAGAAAGAAAGAGATGAGAGAGAGATGAGAAAGAGAGATGAGAGAGAAATGAGAGAGATAGGGAGAAAGAGATGAGAGAGAGAAAGAGATGAAAGAGATGAGAGAGAGAAAGAGAGAGAAGGAGAAAGAAAGATAGATGAGAGAGAGAATGAGTGAGAGGAGATGAGAGAGAGAGAGAGGTGAGAGAGAGAAAGAGAGAGGGAGAAAGAGAGATGAGAGAGAGAGAAAGAGAGAAACACACACACACACACACACACACACACACACACACACACACACACACACACACCCAGATTTTAAAAGAAAATGCATGCCATGCTTTGGTCTGAGGCACAAAAAGCTTCAGTGATTCATCCAGTCTGTGATGTATCTTGCAATCATGTATTTTGAATCTTAGTAAATTAAAGAGGAAAAATAGATATCTGTTTGTGAATATTGCACTGAACATAAATCAAATGTATGCCTCTAAAAACATGAGCTTACCAGACATGCTGTCATTGCAAGAAAAGTAGAAGTTGCACAGATAAGCAGATATAAATAAATAAAGGAAGAAAATGATCAGTAATTAACATGCAATAAACCATCTTAACCACTTAGGGGCAGCATTAACACAGAGTTGTCCCAAAAGCAAAGCAAAGCAAAGCAAAGCAAAACAGCACTCTCTTGCATTTCCCCATCTTTATCACCTAATTGAATATGTCCTAAATACTTATGGATGAATAAATAGTAAGACATTGACAAGCAGAATGCTGTAATTCATCAAATCCCAGAAAATTCCCTGGCTGCCTCTTTAAAGCTCTCCCTGATTGTTTAGATTCATCATTTACAGATGCAGGAGCTCATGCTCATCAGCAAAAGGGTAGCAGTGCTACAGCAGCAGATGTATTGTTTTTGCTTCTTTAACAGAGTAACATAAATAGTAATTACTTCCTGTATTTCTAAATAGAAGTGATTGCTTAGAATAGTTACATCATCAAATATTTCATCAATCTTCAGGATACAAAGACAAGGTTTATAGCTCTCAGCTTTGAGAATCTTACAAGGGAAGCACAGGTAACAAAGGGAAACATATGCATAACAGCCAATCTTTATGATCACATTGTCCTGGACTATTAACTATACTCTAAGCATAGGAATGCACAGTTTCATCCTCTGCCTGCTCTTTGGCTCACTGATAAAGCAATCTCTCTTGTCTGCTAGGCATCAAAAGGAGGTTTTTTTGACTTGTGAACTCAGATGTGCTGTTTATTTCCCCAATGCCTTTTTCCTGGTGCATTACATTATAAGCAAATAGCTGCATTTCAATTGGCTGCTGTGTGCTATGGTTCTACGTGGCTATTTTTGTCCAGGGACCTAGAACAGCAAAATGCTAATTTCCTAGTTGATGGACCAAAAGGGGAAAACACACATTGGGGACCTTGGTAACAATACCCATGGCCAAGGCAGAGGAAAGGATTGAATTGTTGGAAGAAATGTCCTTCTGGGTTCAGCTCCATGTGAGGAAAAAGACACTGGAAACACAGAGGCTGCTTGGAAAGATGGTTTAATGGTGGACAGGACCACATGGCTTGAGATCCTGAACAGAAAAGGTGATCACATGCTTCCAGATGTTGGGTGAAGAAGAAGAGAAGAGAGAGAGATGCTGAACGTTCCTGGCTTTATACTCTCTGTTCGGCCCCACCTCTCTATTTCTCTCTTCCTGTGTAAGAAATGTATTCTGATTGGTTGTCAGACTCCCATGGGGCCATGCAGGAGCAACTCTTTAGGCTGTGTTTTGAGTCTAAGTTGGTTGAATTCCCAGATGCCATGTGGTGAGTTTCTGTAGAAAGCTAATCCTATCATTATTATGCAGAGTAAACTAGCTAAGGGCACCTAATGGCCCATTGAGAAAGGTGAGGCTATTAAGAGTGAGTCTGTTTCCTGCCTAAAAACATGTTTCTCCATTTCTTATCCATGGAAATATATTCTGCCTTTTCAATATTTCCCAGGATATTTCATTCTTCTAGGAGAGGGGTGGGTGCTAACTTCCTACAAACCCTCCTTTTTTTTCCAAAACATGTGAGTGGGACACACATGTTCTTGACAAAAGATTAAGATTGGTCAGATCAGGGAGATTTAATTTTTTTTTCTGATGCAAAGGGAGAGGCATTGAGAGGCAGCAGAAAAAAATCCTTCAGTGGCTCTCAGAGAGCTTTCAACTATGAAGGTCTAACACCCAGGGCAAAAGTTCTGGAATGAAATTTACAATTTACAGTAACCAATTTTCTATCCCAATTATTTTCAAACATTTGATATCACTTTCTGTGAGCTTCCAGACAGATGCAAGTAGAAGTCCCAAAATTCTTCACAGCCATGGTTTTGCCTTTTAAATAACTATAGGCTGCCCATTTCCAGGGGATGGTTCTTTAACCTGCCCTAGCTCTTATTTTAGTGAAGCCAAATTGAAGTTATCCAGTGTGTAATCCAGGCTATTTAGTATTTTTAAAATTACACACAACAAGCCCTGGGACTCCTACTCATGAGACCACCAGTGCAACATATCCTGCTTTACTGGGCAGCTGTGTAGCATCATTTGTGAGTCAGTCAGGGCTTGGGTTTTAAAGATCCTTTCTGCTAGCTCTTCAAGTGGGGGAATTGCCTGAGAGGAATTTCCCCTCCCCCTTGGAATTAGCAGGGAGATATGACTGCTTGGGCTTTAGTGCCAGAGCAAAAGTCAACCTAGGAGCTTTGTGTGGAGGTAAGTCAAGGAGATAGTTTCAACCTAATTCTGAATGGGGTCTCTCTCTCCCTCTGTCTCTCTCTCCCTCTGTCTCCCCACCTCTGTGTGTGTGTGTGTCTCTGTCTCTGTCTCTCTCTCTGTCTCTCTCTCTGTGTGTGTGTGTCTCTGTCTCTGTCTCTGTCTCTCTCTCTCTCTCTGCTTCTACAATACAGAAAATACAGACATTTTGAACAAATTTCCCTCGTACCAGACAGAAATCGAAGGTGTTCAGAATTTGCTGTGCTAGCCATTCTCAAATACAATTCTTACATGAGTACATTAAACTGATTACAATATAAACGAGACAAGAAAAAAACCTTACAATCAATTGCCACCCTCCCCCATAGTCTTTACAGCTGTCTTCTGGGGATTGAAAAAAGTATTTCAGTCTTTACATGCCCATCTCAGGGTCCTTTCTTTCATGTCTGCTGGATGGAATTAGGCTTAATTTGCTGGTAAAGGGTGGTCAGTCAGGCTTGAGACTGCTCCACTCTGATTGCTGTGATGACTTTCTAGTGGAGGGTGGATTCAAATACAATTCCTGGCTCAAATGGATGGAATGCCTCCTCTGGAGGCATCTCTTTTCTATGTGCTCTGCTCATCTGTGCAGAACTGAAAGACACAAGAAGAGGGTCCCCTCCCCCACAGAAAAAGCATTGTTGGAGGATTAGAGGTAAGGTGTGGAGTGGGTGGTAGATAGCTTGCAGGCAGAGTTTGAAAAAACACACACATCAGTATTGCAGTTACTAAAATATGGGGATATCACAGATGAGAAATGGTGGCTGAATTCACAGGCTTCAGGAAAGAGATGAACAGGTAAAATCATTTAAACACATACAGTAAATGCAAGGGTGAAACTTTTCTTGTAAATGAACTTAAAACATTCCCTCATAATGATGTCCCGGTGTTTGGAAGCAGTACGGGTCTGGATGGGAGACAACAGACTTAAGCTCAACCCCTCCAAGACGGAGTGGCTGTGGCTACCGGCCCCCCGGTTCAACCAGTGGACTCCATCGCAGGCCATTGGGGGCGAGCAACTGGCCCCCGTGGAGCGGGTGCGCAATTTGGGCGTCCTCCTAGATGCCCGGCTGTCTATGAATGACCATGTGGCAGCCATGGCAAGGGGGGCGTTCCACCAGGTCCGCCTGGTGCGCCAATTGCGCCCCCTATTGGACCGGGATGCCCTTCGCACAGTCACCCATGCGCTGGTGACGGCCCGTCTGGACTACTGCAATGCTCTCTACATGGGGCTCCTCTTGAGATGCACCCGGGGACTGCAGCTGGTCCAGAACGCGGCCGCGGGCAATTATGGGGAGTACGAGGTACTCCCATGTAACACCTCTCCTGCGTGAGCTGCACTGGCTCCCTGTAGTCTACCGGGTGCGTTTCAAGGTGTTGATTACCATCTTTAAAGCGCTCCATGGCACAGGACCTAGTTACCTGCAGGATCGCATCCTGCCCCATACATCCCTGCGACCAATTCGCTCTCACAGAGAGGGACTCCTCCGGGTGCCGTCCACTAAGCAGTGCCAGAGGGCGGCGCCCAGGAGTAGGGCCTTCTCTGTGATGGGCCCAGCCCTCTGGAATGACCTCCCTCCCGACATTAGGACAACTACCGATCTCCGCTCCTTCTGTAAGAAACTCAAGACCCACCTGTTCCAACTAGCCGGCCTGGCTTAAATAAGAACTATATTCTCGAATCCCCCTGGCAATTTTAAATTTTAAATGGTAAATTTTGGGTATTTTAATTGTTAATTTTATTGTACTGTTTTAACTTTATGGCTATTTATTTATGAAATTGTAAAAATGTTTTATGTATAAACCTCCTCCATACCATATGTTTATATATTTAATTGTACGCCGCCCCGAGTCCCTTCGTGGAGAGGGAGCGACTTATAAATTGAATAAATAAATAATCTTCGGTTGTTTCTTTAAAGTACAGAGAGGAAAGGAAGAAAGAATACTTCTCTTTAATCTGCTTTTGTTGGCCAAACAAACACAAAGTAAAGGCTCCTCCCCATCCCCCTTCACTCAGTTTTCTGGGCACAACAAACAGTGTGAAGGCAATTTTTGCCAGTTTACTCTTTTCTTTCTTTGAACAATTTAAAATTCTTGTCTTTTTGAATTGGGGACATTTTATAGTTACAATTGCCTCGAGGGTGCACAAAGACAGACACATATACACAAGGACAAGGAGAAAAGAAGATGAGAAAAAAGAGAACTCTCAGGTTTACAAACCCTAGTCATTCCCAGCACAAATCTCAGTTAAATTAGGGAAGTCATTCCCAGCACAAATCTTAACAAACAAACCACGTGGTTGCATAAAAGACAGAGAAAGAGACAAACAGAGAAGGGGAAAAAAAAGAAACCCCAACATTTCCCTTTTTCTTTTAAGTACCTTTATTTAGCCAAATAGGTTTTCCTGGGTCATCTCTCAGCAAACTCCATTGTCTACACACTTCTTTTAGCTTTTTCTTATTCTAACAGTTTCCCAAGGGGGGCTTCTGAGGCTACCCTTGAGCTGCTGCTCCCCATGATCCTGCTCAGATGTGGGGCTCACTTTGGCTTAGCCGGGCCTGCCCCTACCAGTTTTCAGACAAAAAGTGTCTGCAAGGAGTTCCTTTTTAGAGTGTGTGCCCTTCGTTTGCAGGGAATCTTGGCTGTCAGTATTCGAGCCAAAAAAGAGAGAGACTCGGGAGAAAGTGGCTGATGCCACGACAGCATGACGTGTGATCTTGGTGCTCCGAGATCGCAGTCGATATTTCTGCTGCTGGATGGTCCATTCGGACCTAAACCGTCCCGCAGAGATGGTGATTGAGAAGGGCATCACCTGTTGATCTCAGGGACACTGCAAAGTCCCTGAAAGATCCAGGAATAGCCTTTTTTCTGGAGGCAGAAATGCAGCTAATGAAGCTGCTGAAGTTGGGACAGCTCCGGAATGGGAAGAAAGCAAAAAGAGAAAGTGTGTCGAATTGGTGAGGAAATTTTATTATTAGAAAAAGAGACTACCCCCAAAAAATTAAGTTAAATTAAAATTGAAGATAGAAGACTGTAAGCGGTGAAATTAATCTACATTCAATTTAGTGTGTTATCCTGTTTCAATTTTTTTTCATGGATGGAATTTTTGCAAAGGCCCCCTATTTTTTAAACTGAATGGATTAATTTTTTCTTCTTCTTTTTTCACTCTTGTTTACACCTATGGATTAATTTTTTCTTTCTTTTTTTATAATGCTTGATTGGATTGATTGGATTGATTGGATTGTTTTTGATCTCCATTTAAGGTTTTTTCTTTCTTTCTTAAGCTTGGAATATAAATAAGATAATAAGAAGGATTATAAAGAGGGTTGTAACAACAGGAGGAAAAGCAATTACACTGCCACTTAGAGTCTGGAGGCTGAATATATTGTTTTTTTTTCTTTCTCTTTGATCACTTGAGATTCAAGGTTCTTTCAGTTTGTTTACTGACAGTGATAGTAGGAAGAGCACAAGTTGTTTATATAGGTGCTTTTGGGGAGTTCTAACAGTAGCTATTGGAGGGAAGACAACATTTGGACTTGAAAGATTTTATTAAAATAGCCTTGAATCCTATGGTGGCAGTACCTGAAAAATTGGAAGAATGGCGCAGCAGGAAAAAAATCTGTAACATTGCAAATTATTATGTTTAAAATTCAAAATTTATTAGTTGTGACAGAGAGAATTGAAAAGAGATTGGAGAATATGGATTACAAAACAGAAAAATTTGATGGAAAAACTGAGGATGTTTATCAAATGAAGAATGTGGAGGACAGAGTTCAAAAAATGGAAGAAAAAAATGAGCAAAGAGATAAGAAAACTGTGGATACTGACAACAAAGTGAGTGTGGTTGGTAATGGCAAGAACAGAATATGGAAAGGGGAGATAGATGGAATGGAACTCTACCCCAGACTTCAAAGCACAGAAGAAGAAAAGAGAGAAAAATTGATGGAGATAAGGAGAGAAATCTGGACAGAAGCACCAGTGATAACCAAAGATAAGCTGATGGAAAGAGCAGATGCTGGGTTTTGAGCTTTTATGAGATACGAAAGGAACAACATGTTGCGAAGAGAAGTTCATACAAGATTTATTAAGAAAGTAACTAGAATATTAATGCTACAAATGGCAAGAGATATAAGACTGCACTATTACTGGAAAGATACAGGTTGATGCAATGAAAATGTATAATAAAAACTAAGCTAAATTTAGTTTACTAGTAATATGTATAAAATGAAATGACAATAGCTGTAGTTAAATAATAATTAATAATGATAATCATACATATAGATATATTAGTTTGATAATATGAAATTTTATATAAACAACACATGGAGAATATGACAGGAAGTTTAAAAGCTTTATCTAGAATATGTTATAAAGATGTATTGTGATTGGATGATCTTAGGATGATTTAATGAAATATTATCATATAATCCTATTCTAGATTTTGAATATTATATATAAAAGGATGTAAAGACAATTATAGTCAAATTAAGGTTGAGATATAATAATTGTAATATACATGAATATATGTGAATTTAAAATATGCGATTTGATATGAAAAGCAGGTGATGACTATGGAAGAGATGCATGGAAATACTGTAACCAACTGACATACTTTCTACAATTTGTAATGGAAGATGTTGTTTTTTAAAATTTATGTTTGTCTTTGTTCAAAAATAAATAAAAATTGTTTTTTTTTTAAAAGAGAGAGACTCGGGAGAACCTGCTGCCTTCGCACAGTTTCCCAGGAGAGGGTTCTGTTGGCAATGAGTATGAGCACCTCCTTGCCGCCATCAATTTTCAGACCCCTAGAGTCTGGGAGGACCTGCTGCCTTTGCACAGTTCCCCAGGAGGGGGTTCTGTTGGCAATGAGTATAAGCACCTCCTACACTCTTTATGCACAATGGGCCTTTGCATTTTTTGCTTTCACAGGACAAAAGCAACAACAACAACAAATTTTCATTCACTTTTCCATCCATTTTCACACACACTTTCCTTTCCCTAACAGAAGGTCCTGTTCTCTGGCCTGACCCTAATACTTTCCAGGCTCTCTTGGTAAAACACACAGAGGAACCAAGATCCAGCTGTGATTGGGAGAAGGATCCCATCACTCACACACATGCAGGCATGCACATATTTCCCACACTTTGCCATGGTTTAAAATTAAATTTTAGAGAATTAAAATTTAGAGGTACTCATCTTATTTCCAAGCAGCCTTTGAGTTCAAACTCAAAACCCCTTTAAAACCTACTTCCAAATGGCTAAGGCCAAGATGACGTCCACCCACAGACTCAATGGGGTCGGTGCTGGCAAGGGAGGTTTACTTGGGCCATATTCATTGGTTAGGTTAGCTTGGAATCCCATCTTTGGGTGCCAAATTGTTGGAAGAAATGTCCTTCTGGGTTCAGCTCCAAGTGGGGAAAAAGACACTGGAAACATGAAGGCTGCTTGGAAAGATGGTTTAATGATGGACAGGACCACAGGGCTTGAGCTCCTGAACAGAAAAGGTGATCACATGCTTCCAGATGTTGGGTGAAGAAGAAGAGAGAAAGATGCTGAAAGTTCCTAGTTTTATACTCTCTTTTCAGCTCTACCTCTCTGTTTCCTGTTCCTGTGTAAAAAAATGTATTCTGATTGGTTGTCAGACTCCCATGGGGCCATGCAGGTACAACTCTTTAGGCTGTGTTTTGAGTCTAAGTTGGTTGAGTTCCCAGATGCCATGTGGTGAGTTTCTGTAAAAAGCTAATCCTATCATTGTTATGTAGAGTAAATTAGCTAAGGGCACTTAATGGCCCATTGAGAAAGGTGAGGCTATTAAGAGTGAGTCTGTTTCCTGCCTAAAAACATGTTTCTTCATTTCTTATCCAGGGAAATATATTCTGCCTTTTCAATATTTCCTAGGATATTTCATTCTTCTAGAAGAGGGGTGGGTGCTAACGTTCTACAGAATTATGGAAAGAAATTTCTTAAGAAAGTCTTATTTCCAGGCGGTTTATGCATGGGTGCCAAGAAAGTTAAGGTTTTTTGGTGTCAAAGTCTATGTATTTTAGTTTTACAATAGAGGACCTGGAATAAGGATATACAGCAAATGTTTCTTGAAAATGGTGCTGTAAAGATGGCCAAGGATACAGGATGAATTCTTTTCAAGGAACAAAAATCAGAGGCTTTTGAAACAGTGCAGGGTCCCTGGCGTGTGAGGTAACATCATGGAGAAATTAAAGGAAAAAAGAATATGAGGACCTAGAAGAAAAGCTGAAGTAGTGAAGGTGAATGAGACCATCAGGTCTCAGATTAAATATTTTGGTGCAGGGATGGAAGAGAAGGCCTCTGTTTTAGAATTGCTTTACAGTGAGATTTGCAATTGGGGGCCTAGTTAACTGGGACAAAGAAGGAATCTAAGAAAAAACTTAAAGGAAATAATTATAAGAATCCAATGAATATTACTTTTTTTCTAGTAGTCAATAATGACTCTTCTAGATGTTGTGGTCCCTAGTAGTACTATTTTTTTTTTAAATGATGGCATCTAAAAAACAAAATAAACCATCCTCCCCCCATCCCTAAAGCAAAATACGATTACCAAAGTAGTAACATAGAATATTTAATACTTTACTTATTAATACTATATATTGATCATTGTGAATGATTGAACAAAATTCAACTTGCTTTTCAGCACCTTGTATTTTATTTATTTGTTTGTTTGTATTCTGCCTTTTTATTTTTGCAAACAACCCAAGGTGGTGAACATATAACACTTGTACATAACATTTGTTGCATAACATTGACTTTCACATATACCTTCCTACAGTGTAGGAAGTTAGTACCCACCACTCTCCTAGAAAAATGAGATATTTTAGGAAATATTAAAAGGGCAGAATATTTCCCCTAAAAAGAGAAGTATAAATTCAGAGTGGCAAAAACTCAGCCTTTGTTAATGGGCCATTAAGGACTGGGCCAGTATATTCTACATAACAAAGATCTAGCCCCTTCAGGTAGAGCCATTTCATTGCCCTTCATTGCACCACCCACCAAGTTTCAACCAAACTTAGCACACAGTCAACCTAAAAAGCTAGCTGTGTTCTCTGACAGCAACCAATCAGGATCCTTTTCCTGTGCCCCAGGAAGTTCAAAGGCCAGAGAGGGCATAAAACCCAGGGAGTCTCAGCATCTCTTCTCTTTTTCTTTCTTCAAGATCTTCAAGGCATGTTATCCCCCTTTTCCCCAGGTCCTCAAACCATGTGGTCCTGTCCACCATCAATAAACCTTCTTTCCAAGCAACTTCCATGAATCCAGTGGCTTTTTCCCCACTTGCAACTCAGAACAACATTTCTTCCAACAACAATAATTTCCAGTATCCATCAACTCAATCATGTTGAACAATCATATTGTTCTAATTGAGAACAACAGATTTTATATGCCTCTATGAAATTAATTCCACTTGATTCAGATGATACTTGTATTATTAATATGTATTTCTCAACTATTTGCTATAGGCAGTTACCCTTGCAAGAGAAAGAAAGAACAGATGAAATGAAGTAAGACACACAAGCCAGGCAGACTCACTTAAGGCCTCTTCTAGATGTTGTGGTCCCTAGTAGTACTATTTTTTTTAAAAAATGATGGCATCTAAAAAACAAAATAAACCACCCTCCTCCCATCCCTAAAGCAAAATACGTAGCCCATGGGTGAGCCTACTTATGAATGGGATTATCATTTGGGATATCCATTCATTGGCACTATAGTATCTGGGCTGCAACCATCCAGAAGATCAGTACTTGGTTTCCAGTAGTGGGTAAAACAAATCATTCCATTTTTTGCTGCCATCTACTAGTCATTAGGATAGTTGCAGCCCAGATAGAGAACCCCAATTAAGTCCATTTGTCTTCATCTTTCTCAAGCTACAGAGACTCATTTCTTCAGCAATTATTTCTGGTCATCATTTTCCTACATGTGGTTTACATGTGTCCTACATGTGGTTTATTTTTAAGTTTGCTGGGAAGAGTGACAGCCAGAAGCACAAGACAACTGCAATCTCTGTAGCATCCATTTTTGCCCTTGCACAATACAGCATCACTGAGACTGAGGTATCTCTAAAAGAACCTCTGTTACCAATTAGGAGTGAACAATTATGGAAAGGCGAGGGAAGAACAAAACATCAGCATGATTAACAACACCAATAATAAAAGCACTAATGAATAATTTAAAATGTGCCTTTTAAAAATAAGAATA
The DNA here is from genome assembly GCF_964273705.1 of Natrix helvetica. Classification (NCBI taxonomy): domain Eukaryota; kingdom Metazoa; phylum Chordata; class Lepidosauria; order Squamata; family Natricidae; genus Natrix; species Natrix helvetica. The sequence continues at coordinate 61,999,919 of NC_138550.1, forward strand.
CCAAGATTAAAAAACAATTTGAAAACCTGGAATATTGTTAAAAAACAATACATAGAAACACCTCTCCTGACAGAAGCTCAAAATTGGGGTGCTTTTCAAAGCTTGAAATATGACTTCACTGTTAAAATGTTAAACTTGAAAATGTAGAAGCAAATTATGTTTGATTTTATTGTCCACCAAATTGCATTAGAAGCAGTTTCCATTATTTCAATATTAATTTATTCCCAGGTAAATATGCTAAGGAGAGCTAGTTGGTTACCAAGCTAGAAACTGGGAAATCATGAGTTCTAGTCCTGCCTTAGGCATGAAGCCAACTGGGTGCTTTGAGGCCAGTCACTCTCTTTCTCAGCTCTAGGAAGGAGGTAATAGTAAACCACTTAATAAAACTGAAGCCAGGAAAACTGCAGGGAATAGTTCAGGCAATCACCAGAAGTCAACACTGACCGACATTGCACACATAAAGGTGTGAAGAAGTGCTGTCTAGAGAAATAAGAAATTACTTTGTTTTTCCAGAGCACCTGCTTTAAGAATGTAAAAACTCTTTAATTGTATGCTTTGGCCAATGGATCATGTAAGGGTGTCAATTCATTTTATCATTATAGGAAATTAGCACCCACCTTCTCCTAGAAGGATGAAATATCCTAGGAAATATTGAAAAGGCAGAATATTATATTTCCCTGGATCAGAAATGGAGAAACATGTTTTTAGGCAGGACACAGACTCACTTTTATTAGCCTCCACCTTTGTCAATGGGCCATTAGGTACCCTGAACTAGTCTACTCTACATAACAAATGTAGGATTAGCCTTCTACAGAAACTCACCACATGGCATCTGGGAACTCAACCAAGCTTGGGACTCAAAAAACAGACAACCTACAAAGTTAGCTAAAATCCCTCACCCGTGGAAGTCTGACAATCAATCAGAATACATTTTTTACACAGGAACAGGAAACAGAGAGGTGGGGCCGAACAGAGGTATAAAAAACTCAGGAACTCTCAGCAAGCCTCTTTTTTTCTCCCAACATCCAGAAGAATGTGATCCCCCTTTTCTGTTCAGGAGCTCAAGCCATGTGATCCTGTTCACCCTCAAACCATTTTTCCAAGCTGCCTCTATGTTTCCAGTGTCTTTTTCCCCACTTGGAACTGAACCCAGAAGGACATTTCTTCCAACATCATCATTGTACTGATGGGCTGGCAAAATAATATTTCAATGTGCTGTCTGTTTTTTTAAACCTTCATTTCAGCTTTTAATATTTTTGTATTATAGTATGAGCTCTATTAGCAAAAGTCATGAGACTAGCCCCACATTTAGCTGAATGCATGCTATTTTATTTTAAATCTAGCATGTAATGTGTTCCGCACCTAGCACATTGCTGTTGTGCATTTGCCCTGCCCTGCTTGTCTCCTATTGGCAGCTGCCATCATGAAACAAAAGGCAGCTGCCAGTTTAAATGAACATCTCTCATTCTCTGGAGTGGATGTGGCACCATTTCTGCAGGCTGGGTGGCAGTCAGTGAAGCTGGAGATGCTCCCTGGGAAGAATGAGCTTGTCATGGATGAGAGGTTCATCAGTCTGCTTGTGGCCTGCCTACATGTTTAAGCGGTGGAATTTGACTAAGTGCTGGGCTGGGCAAGAAGCCATGGTCTCAGTGCCAACAGCCTGGCTTGAGCAGTCTGCTGGGGGTGACCGTCCATTTCATTGCTGCTCTTGGCAAAGGGGAGGTTTTATTAAATAGAGCCTTGGCTGCCTGCCTTGAGGTACTGCATCAGAAGTGTACAGAATTGTGGTTGTTGGCTGACCAAGGCCTGGAAGAGCTGCTAAATCAAATTAAAAATTGGAAAGGAAAAGGGAAGGGATGGGCTAAGATAGCCCTGGAGAGGATGTAATTGTTCATATTAAAATAAAGCAGTACCATGGGGAGATTTATATTTTTTTCCTTCCATCAAAACCAGATTTACATATTTCTCTTCACAGTTCACAAAATCACAAATGACTCATTGAGAAAAAGGCTCTGGCATATGAAAATAAATCCCCATGTCCCTAAAATCAGGACAGTGACATGCCCTCTGCATAAGTACAAAAAGAAAGCAATATTTCATCCTTGTATGGTATTCAACACACTCTTGCTATTTATTGGCTTTCTCAAGATAAAAACATCCAATGCAGCTACTGAACAAAGGTAGCTGTGCAATATCTGATACATAGAATAAAGACACCATTTAACATGGGTAACAGGGTCACTGCAATTAGGTGATATGAGGTAAAATGGAATAGGAAGGTTATTAAAGCCAAAGCTGAGTTAACTGATCCAGCCAAATACCTCAGATAGATTAAATTAGGAGCTGGACAGACCCAACATTCTGTAGGTCTGAGAGCAATTGCTTTCTAATCAACTAATTCCTTCATGTTGTGCTAACTATTCACTGGAAAGTTATTGTCCTTCTGATGAATGTGATTAACACAAAGTCTGAGAGTGGCTCCATAAAACCATAACTTCTTAAAGCATTCTTGTATATAAAAAAACTGTATGTTTCAGTTTTCACTCTCTTTCAGGAAAAAAAATGTGAGGGAAGGATGGAGAAAGGGAGTGACTACGTCTGAGATGGAAGCACTAAAAGCATGGTAGCTGAATGACTGATTGAATTATTTCACAATTATTTCATATTGTGAGCTACTGGCATGCAAAAATGAGCTAACTGGGCGGGTTATTGTACTAGTTGAAATATCAAGCCAGCTGAAACAGAGATGTCTATGAGGTATGTGTATGTGTGTAAAACAAAACAAAACAGTCCAAAAACCTGAAGATGGCAGTGATACCTTTGCAAGCAAAGATTTGTCTTCTTTTTATGTACATCACACACAGGAAAAGGGGATGGGACTTCAATTCATGGCTATAGCTGCTGTCTTGACCATTGTGACCTTTTCCCTATTCAGAAGCCCCTGACCTAAGGCCAAGAGAACAGGGGTGGGTTGCTGCTGGTTTTATTACCAGTTTGCAACCCATGTGCAAAGCACACACTTGCTACGCTCTCCTACGCACGTGTACTGTTCAATGTAAATTGTTCTTCACATATGCACAGAACAATTTACAGTGAACTGCGCACACACAGTCACTAAAAACCAAAATGGCACCAGCCCAGCAGCAGTGAGGGAACTGGTTTGGGGGGCGTGGCAGGCCGGGTCACTGCAGGTTCTGAGACCCAGGCCTGAATTCCATTACCGGTTCGGCTGAACCGGGCCAAACTGGGAGTAACCCACCTCTGCAACAGAAGCTAGGATAGAGTGAAATTTGCAGTCATGCTGTGTTAATGACTGTTAAAGAGTAATTGCCTAAGACTGTGATGCCGAACCTATGGCACACGTGGCCCGCAGCACCCTCTCTATGGGCACGTGAGCCTTCACCCTAGTTCAGCACCACCGTGCTTCCTGCCTGCCAGCTGGTCGTCAGGTCTCTGCTGCACATGCATGGGGGGTGGGGTGATGGGGGGTGCACATGCATGGGGGGGGGCGCATGCACTTGTTGAAGGAGTCCAGGGGACTTTCCTGGTCTCATTTTCATGGCAGCACAAGTAGCACAGCTTTTTACATACTTGTCCACATCTGCTTTCATCTTTGGCCACCAGAATTGCCTTCTAGCAAGGTTTTTAGGAACCCAAAATGGCTCGCCAGCTTTGAGTCATGGCTGCACTGTAGCACCTCCAGTCTCAACCTGGCAGGGACATACAACTTAGATCCCTTCCATGCTAGCCCATCCCTCATGATCAAAATGTCTTTATTATCTGTGAGCCAGGGGTCAGCTGGAAGTGTGGTTTTTAGTGCGGCTGTCAGTTTGTCCTGTCTGGGGTCAGGTGGCTATCAGACCTGGCCTCTTGTGGTGGTGTGTGCAGGTTGTTGTGTGTGGGGAATGATGGCGTGGACGACTTCTTCACAGCAGCTAGCAAACTGATTTTCTTGATTAAAGCATCAGTGAGCAGATTTTTTCCCACTGGGATATACTTCAGTTCAAAGTTGAATTGTCTGAAGTATTGTGCCCAACAGATCTGTTTGGGAGATAGTCTTCTAGGGATTTTTAGGGCCCCAAGGTTTTTATGATTGGTCTAGATCTCGAAAGGCACTGTACCCCATTCAAGAAAATGTCTCCAAGAGAGGAGGGCCCAGCAGACTGTGTAAGCTTCTTTTCCCAAATAGCCCACCTTCTCTTAGTGTTGGTGAGCTTCTTGGACACATAAGTACAAGGCAGGAGCTGTCATTGTGGGTCTTTTTGTAAGAGCATGGCTGCTATGGCTACATCATTAGTGTTTGCTTGGATGATGAACTGCCTCTCTGGGTCTGGGTTTTGAAGGATTGGTTCCTCTGCAAAAAGTATTTTTAATTTTTCAAAAGCTCTTTGGCAGTCCATCGACCAGGTGAGCAGTTGATTCAGCTGCGGTCTTGTGGGTGGAGGTCCAGTTTTCAGCAGTTCTGTCAAGGGGAGAGTGACTTCTGTGAAAGCTGGAATGAATTGCCTATAAAGTTTGCAAATCCTAGGAAGCTTTGAAGCTGTTTACGGGTGTGTGGGTTTGCCAGTCTAGCACCGCTTTCACTTTCCCTGGGTCCATTTTCACCCCTCCACTGGAAATTCAATAGTCTAGGTAATGTAGGTGGGTCTTATGGAATTCACATTTTGACAGCTTCATGTAGAGCTTGACATCTAGGAATATTTTCAGCACTTGCCACACCAGCTTTACATGCTCTTCAAGAGTTTTGCTGAATATGAGAATGTCAGCTAGGTAAACTAGGACCCACTTGCACAGGTGCTCATGTAGCACCTCATTTATTAGTTGCATGAAGACTGTGGAGGCTCCTTGCAGACCAAACAGCATGACTTTGAACTGGAAACTGCCAAGCGGGCAGCTAAAGGCAGTTTTCCATTTGTCTCCTTCTCTGATCCTTATGCAATATGACATTTATCTCAAGTCTAGTTTGGTGAACACCTTGCCCTTGGCTAAGTGACTTAGCATAAATTCCATGAGTGGGAGAGGGTAGGTGTTCTCCATGCACAGGGCATTAATTCCACAAAAATCCATGCAAGCCCCATCTTTTTTCTCTTTAAACAGCACAGGGGGCGCCACTCTGGACTTTACAGTCTGGATAAATCCCTGCACCAGATTGGCATAGATGTATTTCCTTAGCTCTTCCATTTCTTTGCGAGTCTTGGAGTGCATCTTTGGCTTTGGCAGTTTGGCTCCCAGTACAAACTCGATTGCACAGTCTGTTGGGCAGTGAGGGGGGAGAAAATTGCAGTCTTCCTCACCAAAGACCCCAGGCAGGTCCCAGTATTCCATTGGCACTTGTGGGCTTCCAGGTGGTTCATCTGCAGCCTGGCCTGTGGTTTCAGGGCCTGCTGGTTCCGTCGGGGTTCATGGCCTTTTGACAACTGTCTGGCTTAAAAGGTGGTAGCTGCCCAACATCTATTCTTAGCTTCCTGTAGCTTTCCTCCCACGTGATGGTGGGTGCCCATTTGTCCAGCCACGTGAGACCCAATATGATTGAGCCAGTCATTTTTGGAGTGATGATGAATTGGATGAGCTCTTGGTGTCAGCCCATTTCTAGCCTGACAAGTTCTGTCACTAGCGTAGCCAGGGCTCCACCTATCATTGTCCCATCAACCTGTTCAAAGTGTCTCTTGCCTATGCCTATCTGTTCAACTATGGGGAGGCTGATTAGGCAATTGGTGCAGCACATGTCTATGAAGGCTTCCACTTCCCCTTGGTTCCCCCGTTTCTGGCACTACTATCCAGGCCTTGGTAGTGAAAGAGTGGATGGCTTCACTTACCATCGGGTCATTGCTGCCACTACTCCCTTTGGGGGGAGGCTGGAGGGGATTCTCTGGCTGCGGTTCCCTCGACAGCTTGTTTGGCAATATTCTCTTTTATTAGAGATGTCATATTGGCACATCTGGGAAAACCCGAAACTGAAAGCTTCCTGGTTTTCCCCACTCAAATGAAAGTGGCTTCCAAGGGGTCCTTCTTACCCGGATCATCGCTGGATCTGGGTTCGGGGGACCAGAGATGGAGCCAGGCATTTGGATGCCCTGTGCCCATGTTGACCACACTGGTAGCATTTGATAGTCCCAGACTATGTGGACTGCAGCATCTCAGGCAGTTTGGCAAAGGTTCAGCAACCCATCGATCTTCTCACTGGCTTCTCTGCAGTCGACTTCCTTTGGGGATTGATCTCCAGATCCATGGCCACTGCTGTGCTGCACCATGCTTGTATGCGTTCTGGGACCCCCTGGATGCTGCAAGATTTTCAGAGGTCTGGATCAAGGGCCTCTTTGAAGTGGTGAACAAGAAGTTGCTCCGGCCAATCCCTCAATTTCTCAGGTAGTCTTTGGAACTCCCATGCTAACTCCTTGGGAGGTCACCAGGGATGGATTTCTGCTAGTTCTAACCTCTTCTATAGAAGAGGTTCCACAAATCTACAGTGCCGTTTAGAACCAGTTCCAGCTCCCTCCCCCCACCCATCAGCACCACGCTTGCTACACCTACTGCTCACTGATTGGCTGGCTCACCAATTGCCCCGCCTGTCTCTAAGAGTCCTAGCTAAACCTTAAAGTCTTAAAGCTGTCAGGTTTGAACACCCCTGGGTTTTTTTCTAAAAAGTTAGGGGTGAAAGGGTCTTGTAACTTGACAGCTTTAAGACTTGCACACTTCAATGCCAGAGTTCCTGAGCCAACATGACTGGAGGAGGAATTCTGGGAGTTGAAGTCCACAAGTCTTAAAGCTGTCAAGTTTGAACTGGATTTTTTCCCCTAAAGGGTTAGGGGCGCAAGGGTCTTGTAACTTGACAGCTTTAAGACTTGCGTGCTTCAAATGCCAGAGTTTCTGAGCCAACATTTTGGTTGCTAAGCAAGAGTGTTGTTAAGTGAGTTTCACCACATTTTACAAGTTGGTCACTCCCACCCAGTCACATGGCCGGCAAGTCACTCCCACAAAGCAGGCCACACCTACAGAAGAAGATGTTCTAAAAATTTTTGAAACCCACCACTGGAGATCACCCTGCTTGCTTCAGCGCCTTGATCTGGCCCTTGGCTTCAACTCGATGGGCCATATCTTCGAACTGGCCTTGGAGCAATTGGACAAATTCATATGCATCATCTAGCTTTGGGGCTTCCTCATCATTTAGTTCAGCTATCCACTCCACTGCCTCTCCCTCATTCATGTCATCTGTGATTGTTGAAATTAAGTACCAATTAGTTGTGTATTGATGCCCATAGCGATCGATGTGGGTCCAGACTCGGTTGAGGAAGTAAGCTAGCTTGCCTGGGCTCCTGTCAAATGTCACTCTGAATTATGGAGGAGGAGCGGCTAGTGGGGGCAGTTGCAGGTCTAGCTGTTGGCCTAGTGTGGGCTGCTGGGCCAGCACTGGCAGTGGAGCCGTGGCCAAGGGCTGCACTTGCACTGGTTGCTGGGCCAGCATTGGTGGCAGAGCCATGGCTGGTGGTTGGACTTGCACTGGTGGCTGGAATGGTACTGGCTGTGGGACCATGACCAGTGGCTGGAATTGCATTGGCTGCAGAGCTGGCACAGATTGTGAAACTGGAGCTGACATCTACTGTTATTGCACCCACCTCTGACTGGGGTAGAATGCCCATCCAGGTGGGATCTGGTTGGCCAGAGGCAGCATGATGACTGGCGGCTGGGGTGGAGTTCCAGGACTCAGCAACCCCAGTTGTGGTCCCTGTAGCGCCAGGCTGTGCCACTGTGCCATCCTGATGCCAGTAAGGTGTGCCCCCTCAGTGGATTGGGCCCGATGTGTGAGGTTGTGGCACGATCCACTTTGTGCCAAGTAGAAGGAGGTAGACACTCCACTCGGTGCTGCTTCTTGCCATGCCTGGAAAGGTTCACCTTTCCAACTGTGAGACAGCAGCAAGAAACCACATTTTCAGAGTGCCTATGGTCTGCTTGTCTGAGGCCCTCCATTCGAGGGCTTGGATCTGGTCTGCTCTGATCAATCCCATCTGCTGGTTTGGTAGCATCTCCCTGGCCATCACCTCCTGGGGTAGTGCAGTTCCTGTGGCTTCACTCCATAGAGAGAGATCTGGCTGTGTGGCTTGCTTGGGCACAGGCTCTTCGGGCTGGGCACCCAGCTGGCGTTCCACTTCTGCGTCCATCTCTGCTTCCACTACAGCTTGGGAAGGGGAGTAGATGGTCTCAACATAGATCGCTGAACCAGCCCCTGTGGCTCTCTCCGTGATTGCTTTGTCTTCCTCCATCTTCCCTGAGTCTTCGCGCCGCCTGTTGCGAGGTCATTTGAGGCTCAGGTCCCTGGACAGAGCCTCGATGCTTTGAGGAGCTGGTTAGAGTTTTAAAGAGGATTCAGGTTAATGCCAAGGTTCCAAGTAACATCCCCAATTAAAAAAGACTCCAAGGCTTGAAGTTCCTCAAAGTTCATTTTATTAGAGATGTCATATTGGCACATCTGGGAAAACCCGAAACTGAAAGCTTCCTGGTTTTCCCCACCCAAACAAAAGTCCAAGCCCCTGCCCAGCACCCACATCACATGGTCCAATCAGGCACTGTTCCAACTGGAGATGCCTCACAATCATACCCCTCCAGGTGCAGGGCAAGATGTCTTTGACTCTCTGAGAAAGGAATGTTATTATGATTATATAGCTCCCATACTCCATATAATCCTACCTCCCATTTTTCCACAGCATTAAAGTTGGCAGATCCAAAGGCCCAATGCAAAAGATGACTTCCAGGTTTGACAATTATAACATTACAGCAGCCGGTCAGCTATTAAATTATCATTACCCTGACACAATAAAACTCATTTTTGTACCTTTAATTTGGTCAGAGTGTGACATCTTGAGCCTGGGTGTTAATCTTTATTTATTACTGATATCTTCCCAAATTCCCACAGAAATAATTTAAAGCAACTTGTTATGTAAAAATACCCTGGGTACAGAGAAAATTAATCTGGGATATAAAATGTAGCATGTAGTGAATCCAAAGTTTTTTCAGATAATAGACTTTGGTTCTATATGCAACCTTCACAGTGGCAAATAAACACTATCACGTATTCTCACTTTCTGCTTTGCCTCCAATAAAGCAATATATTGTAGTGCAAGTGTCATGAAAAGCAAAGTCTCATCAGCTTGTTGCAACAGAGTTGGTGTTCAGATTTTGGGATACAGATAATTGTCAAATAATCAGTTTGCAGTCTTGTATTTGAGCTTTAAAGGCCTGGATCAATTTAGAATTTGCTGAGATTTTTGAGAAGACAGATTCTGTTCTCTAAGAGTAGTAGAAAAGGATGAAGGTAACATTGTATGAGCCTCCAGCCTTTTTTCTGACTTCCAACCACTTGCCTAATTTACACCTATCTGGTGATAGCATGATCCTAAAAGTGTTTGTCACATAGCATGTTGACAATATAAAGACAAAGTAGAAGAAAGATAAATAGGGACTGCTGCATTGTGAATGGATTGCAAACACAATTGACTTTCATAAGCCAGGAATCTATAATTAAAGTGACCAGCATATGATTTTACCTTTCCACACCTGTTACTAATTAATTTATTAATTTGTACATTGCACTTATTCCAAAAGCAAACGTGACCTCTACTTGATAAAAAGGAAAAGAAAAAGCAGTTAAAAATAAAACAAAAATGGCATTAGCTAAACCTTCTCAATTTAAGGTGGAGATTGACCTTCTTTGTAGACACAAAGAAAAATACTGTATGTCCCAAAAGAGTTTTGGAGCCCTAGACTCAGCTGCAGAAAATAAAATTAGTACCAGCAAGTTTAAATTGAAGAACTGCTAAAGGAAAGAGATAGTTAATCCAGGCAAGACAACCTTTGCTGTTCTCTCCTTTGCTGGAAATAGCTAAAGTTGGATAGCTATCTGACAGGTCATAGCTGAATCTTCTATTGAAGATCCCACATTGATTTGATGGTTTTCAGACAGGGCTCTCTAGATGTCCTGAGGGTATGTGAGTAACTGAGAAATCAGAATCTACACAGAAGCCTACGTCCCAGGTTCTTCAAACTGAAGTCTTCCAAGACAAATATGTAGATTTATAAGGCCTCCCAAAGAAGATTAATGTGATTATAATTACTATGTAGAAATTACTACTTGTCAGGATCTGCAAAAGTATCCTTGCATTTGGACGCTTCATAGGGAAGCCTTCTGCTTACTCTACCTTTTGCAACACTGCAAATAAAGATGGAAGGCCTGCTAATGCTAATTTACAATACAATAGTAGAGTTGGAAGGGACCTTGGAGGTCTTCTAGTCCAACCCCCTGCCTAGGCAGGAAACCCTATACCGTTTCAGACAAATAGCTATCCAACATCTTCTTAAAGACTTCCAGTGTTGGGGCATTCACAACTTCTGGAGGCAAGCTGTTCCACTGATTAATTGTTCTCACTGTCAGGAAATTTCTCCTCAGTTCTAAGTTGCTTCTCTCCTTGATTAGTTTCCACCCATTGCTTCTTGTTCTACCCTCAGGTGCTTTGGAGAATAGTTTGACTCCCTCTTCTTTGTGGCAACCTCTGAGATATTGGAATAATGCTATCATGTCTCCCCTAGTCCTTTTTTCTCTTAAGCTAAACATACCCAGTTCCTGCAACCGTTCTTCATATGTTTTAGTCTCCAGTCCCCTAATCATCTTTGTTGCTCTTCTCTGCACTCTTTCTAGAGTCTCCACATCTTTTTTACATCGTGGCGACCAGAACTGAATGCAGTATTCCAAGTGTGGCCTTACCAAGGCATTATAAAGTGGTATTAACACTTCACGTGATCTTGATTCTATCCCTCTGTTGATGCAGCCTAGAACTGTGTTGGCTTTTTTGGCAGCTGCTGCACACTGCTGGCTCATATTTAAATGGTTGTCCACTAGGACTCCAAGATCCCTTTCACAGTTACTACTACTGAGTAAGGTATCACCTATACTGTACCTGTGCATTCCGTTTTTGTTGCCTAAATGTAGAACCTTACTCTTTTCACCATTGAATTTCATTTTATTAGATAGTGCCCAATGTTCAAGTTTGTCAAGATCCTTCTGTATCTTAAGCCTATCTTCTGGAGTGTTGGCTATTCCTGCCAGCTTGGTATCATCTGCAAATTTGATGAGTTCCCCATTTATTCCCTCATCCAAATCATTGATGAAGATGTTGAAGAGTACTGGGCCTAAAACAGAGCCTTGGGGTACTCCACTGCATACTTCCCTCCATGTAGATGCAGTTCCATTGAGAACTACACGTTGAGTGCGGTTGGTCAGCCAGTTACCAATCCATCTGGTGGTGATGCTGTCTAACCCACATTCTTCTACTTTATCTAGTAGTAGGTTATGGTCTACCTTATCAAAAGCCTTACTGAAGTCCAAGTAAACTATATCAACGGCATTCCTCTGGTCCACTAATTTTGTCACATTATCAAAGAATGCAATAAGATTAGTCTGGCACGATCTGTTTTTGACAAATCCATGTTGGCTTTTGGCTATTACTTTGTTTGCTTCTAGGTGTTCGCAAATTCGTTGCTTGATTATTTTTTCCAGAATCTTTCCTGGTATTGAGGTTAGGCTGATAGGTCTGTAGTTTCCTGGATCTAATTTTTTCCCTTTTTTGAAGATGGGAACCACATCAGCTCTTTTCCAGTCCTCTGGTAGTTCCCCGGTGTTCCAGGATCTCTGAAAGATATAATTCAGTGGTTCTGAGATCTCGTCTGCTAGTTCCTTCAGAACTCTGGGGTGTAATCCATCCGGTCCTGGTGATTTGAACTCATCTAGGGTAGACAGGTGCTCACTTACCATTTTCTTCCCTTTCATTTAAATCATTATATTAATCATTGATTATAAGTAATACTGTGAATAATTGATACATTATAATTATATTAAATAATAAGGAAATTAATCCAGTTCCTTGCAGGTATTAAAATTGTGAGTATAATTGTAACACTCCTCATATATTGGGATGACTTTTGAAGTGTGCAAGTATCTAGCCTGGTGTTTCACATTGGGTCTCTAACCCTAAAGTGTACAGATCTGATGCCTTAAGGCTGCAATTGCATCCTTCTGAGCCTCTTCAAAAGTTTGGTAAGAAATGCTTCCGGTTCCGGCGGCTGACGGCGACGGGCAGAGACTGCTCGCCCCGCGCATCCCCGATGGGCTCCCCACCTCCTGGGGGGCACAGGACACCCCGTAGAGGTGTTCTGCCGGAGGAGCGGCGTGGCAGGAGAACCCCTGGATCGGCGGCGGCCGTCGGGGGGCTCCCGCTTCGCTCCAGGCACCGAGGAGCACGAAGGGGAGGCGCTCCGGCGTCTTCGCTGTGAGGCTGTACGGAGTGAAAAAAGAAAGCTGAAGGATGCGGCGGCGGAGCGGTGAGGTGTAGACTTCCTTCATTCCTATTACTAACTTTAAAACCTGTCAGCTGTGCAAACTTGAACTTTTGGCTTGATTTGGAGAGGTGCTGCTGGAGGGGAGGGGGATTTCCCTCCCCCCTTGGACAAGCGGCTGGAAACAAGTGTGCTCTCAGCCCCAAGGGAAGGAGGAGGGGGAGAGCCAAACCAAAGATGTCACACCCCTACTAAATGGATTTTCAGATTTAAACTTTTAAGTTTTAAGACAATGAGATCTGGAAGCCCTGGGAACTTTGAACTTTGAAAATTTTATTTGTTGCCTCAATACCCGAAGTTGGCAGGGCAAGATGGCACACTTCCATTGTCTTCATGAAATGTGAAACTTGACTCCACCTTTTAGCTTCAGGCTTCCGGTCTTTGTCTCCGTGCTACCTGGATAATTCTCTTGTGGATTGTTTGCTACTGAACCTCCTGGAGTGAAAAATGTCTGCTCTTTTGCCAGGGTGATTAGAAAATTCCCCTGTGCCTGGACTCTCTGCCTCCTGGACTCTCTTAGCTGTTCTACCACTCTGACTGATCTTCCTCTATATTGACTGGACTCTTTATTACTAACAATGGCATCTAAAAGACCACCTCTTGGAAAGTCAGGCTTTGCTGCCTCTGCCCCAACATCTGTAACCTCAAGTCCTAGCACACAATCAACATTAACAGCCTTTAAACAACCTAAATCTACGGACTTGGAGTTTCACCAAATGTTTCAGCAAATTTTACAGGGACAAGAGGAAATAAAGAAACAACTGAAGGAGATGAAAGAAGAAATTAGAGATAACCAAGAAAAAATTAATAAGAACTCACAGAGACTGGATCTTTTGGAGGATGGGGTTGCTGAGATGAGGGGGGGGGATAGAGGGCGTGCAGAAGGGAAACAAAGAACTTGACACCCAACAAATGAAAATAGAGTTTGAGAGAATGTCTTTTTATCTTAGGTTTCAAAATGTGATGGAGACAGATGATGAAAACATAAGGGACATCATGACAACCACTTTGGCTGAGTATATTCAGAAGGAAAAACAACAGATGGGGTGGGAAATAGACCTGGCCTATAGAGTGTACTCAGCGTATGCTAGAACACACAATGTCCCCAGGGAGGTACACATTAAATTTCTTAGGAAAAGCACAAGAGATGAAATCCTGAATGCACAAAGGGGGCAAGCCTTGACATACAAAGATAAGGAGATAACCATTCTGAAACAGATCCCCAAGAAAGTGAGGGAGAAAAGAAAATTTTATTCGCAATTGGCGAATAAACTATACCAGAAGGGGGTGTGGTTTCGATGGTTACTGCCTGAAGGTATGCTAATATTCTGGGAGGAGACAAGAGTCAGAATTAATACACCCATAGAGGCGCAGGCCTTTATGGAAAAAAATAAACTACTCCTAGAAAAACCAGAAGACACTTCAGTAGATATACAAGACACGGGAGGGGCCGGAGCACTGCCAATGGGGGGGGGGATGGGGCGACATCAAGAAAGCTCAGATCACACAAATGAGTAAGAAAATCTACGTGATATAAACTGACCGAAATTACCAATTGAATTTACCACACTGACTATATGCTATTATGTAATATTTGAACTTTATGCAAATGTATACTATGAGTCTGGAGGGGGGGGTGCACCTACCGCATTTCGCGGCTGCCAAAATTTGTAATCTTTCCCTTACCTTTTCCCTTTGTAAAATATTAAAAAACCAATAAAACTTTGTTTAAAAAAAAAGTTTGGTAAGAAATTTCACTTTTTAATGTCACAGGAGAAAATGACCAAGTACAAAAGAATCATAGTAATTATATTTTATTATACCAAATGCTCTTTGGAAGGCAGGTAGAATAAGAATTCTATATGAGTCCAAGTTAAACAAAAGCTTCCAATTTTATAGACTTTTAGGACAATTTCATAAAACAGTCATTCTTGGAATTGAGTGAGGCATGGGCAATGGTGACCAGGTCCTTCTTTTCAAATGTCAGCATTGCTTCTGTATCCAGTGGAGGCTGAAATCTTAAAACCGAATAGCAATGAACAAAGACATGTGATTTTGATTTCACATGTGCCACTCTGGAGCCTCCCCCCTATTTTTTTGTGTTGTACATATGTCAAAGAAAAATGCAGTTTTGTCACTTCAAATATTGCTGAACTGTAATTCTCAGCACACTTCACTAAATTTTCAGAACACATTGTGAAGTGAGTTACTTTGATGGTCAGTGAAATGATCTTAGCACTTTTAGAAGAGACTGAAAGGAGGATGGAATTGGGATAGGAGGGAAAAGAGGTATTATTCAAGGTTCCTAGACAACACTAATCATTCTTGGTAAATACCAGTTGGAAACCAACCAGGGTTAGAAAAGGATGTCTGAAGTCATATTGCAAAGGAAGATAAATGGTTGTCAATATTCCCAAGTGGGTACATTTTTGTAGGAACAAATATTAATCTAAAAGTGTGTGAATATAGTTTACCAAGAACACAAAAATATTAATATGAGATGGTAAATTCAGCATCCTACAAAGCAGTCAGTAGACATACTTTGAACATGCTTATTGCAAATTCTGTGAATTTAATATTAACTCATCTGGAAGGTATCATGTTGAGTCAACTTGCTTTAGAGTTGCATTAGAAATATATGACTTTCTTAGTATTGGGGCAGGCAGGGTACAATATGAAAGCACAAACACATTTCCATAAACACAAAACATATCTCATAGCAGATCTGAGTAAGTTGATTATAGAACTTTTGAAATTCCATGGCTCAACTTTTGTAAATCCCTGGAGACAGACTTAGCACTTTTGGGTGCTCATTATCTAAAATGAGCACCCCAATAAGATACTAAATGGGGAATTCTTTGCAGATCTAAGAGAATGCAGCAATGAAGGGGGGGAAATGCAATTTTTAGAGATTTTTAAAATCCATTTTCCTCCTGGAGTTTATATCTTGAATTGTGCCTGAAAAGATAAAAGGGAGCAGAGCAAACATCTAAGCTAGAAATAAATATAAGCTACCTCTGATGAACAATGCCTATCAGGATAGGAGTTGCTGCCCATAAAATCTAATTAATTAGGAACTATGTTATTTGAAATACACATGGATTCATTTTGTTCTGGGTGTATATGTTTGTGTAAGTATGTGTGGATCCATCCAGCAAATGGTTTCTGTCCTTTCTGCCTGTCCTTTCACTGTACTGATCTTCTTTTTAAAAAATCCCTGTTGGAGTTCCAGGGTCATGACAGAGGGCTGACTCAGTAAGAGATGGTGGTTTATGCAATCTGCAGTAGTCCATTATTATAAAGGGCTTCAGAAAATCCTCTGTGCCAGGCAAAGCAAGGGTTATTGATTGAAGAGTCAGTGAAAATGCATGGAGAAGCTGCATCCATTAGGACTGCTGCTCTCCACCAATTAAGAAAAAAATCATTACTCAGCAGCCATCAGTGGTCTGTGTGCTGTGCTGAAGCGTGTGTGTTCGATTTATCTTCTCCTGCCACCACATTGCAAACTTAATGACAACTATTAGGGCTGATTGCCCACACTAAATGCCCTGTGTGTATAAAGGCAAAAATGAGGGATAGGCTTTTGTAAGCTTCGTAATAACAAAATGGCAGCAGAATGCTGGTCAAATTCAAGGTGAGGAGAAGAAGCTGGTTTATGGTTGCTAATTTCAATATAGTACATCCATGACAAGTTCACTCAGGAATTCCATGTCTGCTAGTTTCTCAAGGAACTTTCAATGGATTTGTTTCAGAGAAAAGACAATCATTTCTATGTACAATAAACAAGGAATTCCAAAGATACTTTGAAAGTGCAGGTTGAAAAACAAAATAGCATTTACACTGCTACCCTATGCACATCAGTCATAAGTTTGAGTCTAAGAGAATTGTCTCCTGGGTGAGTGGTGCAGTGTGACAGATCTTTAGAAAAAGAAGTCTTGTTAATAGTGCTGCTTTGTTTACATACCACTGTCAATGACCAATTCTCCTCTCCCTGAAAGCAATAATTACTCCGCTCATAAAGGGAAAAAATGGCATGGGAACTAGATGTTCGTAAAAAGAACATTTCACACACATTTTTTCAATCCTTATTTTTTGAGGGTATTTTGTTTCTTTGTTACTTGTTGCTCCAGTCACAACTTACACTATAGATCAGGCAGAGATAGGAATCATCATGCTACAGTCATACTATATTTCTATTGCTTAAACATAGAAAACTGATTTTGGTGACAAACCATGATTTATTTTTAATCAGCAAACCATACTTTGCAGCCATGCTTTATAGTTAATAATGGCTCTCTTTAATCATGGTTTATCATTCATCTGCACCTTAAATCATATTTTATTCTTGGTTTATTTCTGCTCCAAGCAGCAACCTCCATCCATTAATAAAAATAAACAAGAAGAGCAGCCAGAATGCAAAGCATCATGCAGTCATAATGACATTTTCAGTAGACTCTCAAACTTTACCCTGCCTAGCAACTGCCATCTATATACCTTTCTTGTCCTTGAGCTACCAGAAAGAAATTGTTCAGTAAAACAACAGAGGGAGATTTAAGTGGCCCACAACAAATGTCCATCATCTTATTCAAACTGATTTTCTGTGGATAAACTGACTTTAATATTTGCACAGTGGCACCTATATGCCGTAAAAAGGAGAAATGGCATGACCATTTGCCTTCCGGATTAAGGTATTGATATTTCTGGGAAGTTGATTTCTTTGATCAGAGTTTGATTTGTGTAGACCACATAGATGGTGCAGTGGTGGGTTTCAAATTTTTTTGCTACCAGTTCAGAGGGCGTGGCTAGGTAAGGGACATGTGACAGAGTGGGTGTGGCTAACTTGACATCACTCATGCCCATGCTCAATCACATGACCGTCCCACCAAGCCA
Source organism: Natrix helvetica (assembly GCF_964273705.1). Lineage (NCBI taxonomy): Eukaryota > Metazoa > Chordata > Lepidosauria > Squamata > Natricidae > Natrix > Natrix helvetica. The sequence goes on from NC_138550.1 coordinate 62,017,190, forward strand.
TGCCCACAGGAAAAGGTAGGAACATTTTGGGGATTTCTACCTATCTACCCCTGCCCTCTCTTTGCCAGTTGCCCCCATTTCCCCTCCTAGCCCTGCTTCCTCCCCCCCCCCAACCTCTTTGGTTGCTTACCTTCTGCGGCGGCTGGTCCAGAGTTCAGAAGACAAGCTGAACAGAGTTTTTGGCAGCCCACACCTAGCCACCACTGCTGGGAAGCGACTGGCAGGCAAAGAAGCCTCCCAGCTGCTGCCTCTTTGAGAGCCACTTTGCAAAGTGGCTTTTCAAGAGGCAGCTGCAGGCCACCCAAAAGTCCTCCAATTGGCAAAAAAGCTGCTGCTGTCACTGCCATGTTCTTCGTGCATGTGCATCCCATTGCCTTGCAAGGCAATTGCATTGGGTGAGCAAGTGAGCATCGGGCGGTGTGTGTGTGAGCAGTGGCGGGGCTTGTGAGCATTGGGTGGGCAGGAAGGGTGAGTGAGTGGTGACCAAGTGAGTGAGGTGAGTGAATGGCAACAGGGGGACTGGTTTGGGGGTGTGGTCAGCCAGCCATCACTACCAGTTCTCTGAAAAAAAAGATGGAATTATGAGATTGTGTGTGGTCTTTCGAGGGATAAATGTGGTGTGCATACACAACCTATACCCCCTCCCCCTCATAAAGGACATGCTATCTCATCTGGCCAAGGGGAAAGTCTTCACCAAACTAGACCTCAGAGAAGCATACTACCGAGTACGTATCAGAGAGGGAGATGAGTGGAAAACTGTGTTCAACTGTCCCCTAGGGAGCTTTCAATTCAAAGTGATGCCTTTCGGACTGTAGGGGGCCCCAGAAGTATTCATGCAGTTAATAAACAAGGTGCTGCATGACCACCTCTACAAGGGGGTCCTCGTCTACCTAGATGACATCCTCATCTACACTGAGACCATGGACGACCACGTATCCCTGGTCCGCCAAGTACTGGAAAAACTTCTGGCAGCCAACCTGTACATCAAGGTATCAAAAAGCAAATTCCACCATGCACTGTTAGACTATGTGGGTTACCGAGTGTCAAATGAGGGAATAGAGATGGACCCAGCCAAAGTACAAGCTGTCCTAGGCTGGCACACAGACACACACACGCACCTGCAGACAGCTACAAAGCTTCCTAGGGTTCACGAACTTCTACAGGCAATTCATCCCCTCCTTTGCGAAGATTGCCAAACCTCCTGAAGATCACCTAGCCACCACTGCTGGGAAGTGACTGGCAGGCAAAGAAGCCTCCCAGCTGCTGCCTCTTTGAGAGCCACTTTGCAAAGTGGCTTTTCAAGAGGCAGCTGCAGGCCACCCAAAAGTCCTCCAATTGGTGAAAAAGCTGCTGGTGTCACTGCCATGTTCTTTGTGCATGTGCATCCCATTGCTTTGCAAGGCAATTGCATTGGGTGAGCAAGTGAGCATCGGGCGGTGAGTGTGTGAGCAGTGGCAGGACTTGTGAGCATTGGGTGGGCAGTAAGGGCGAGTGAGTGGTGACCGGGTGAGTGGGGCGAGCAAATGGCAACAGGGGGACTGGTTTGGGGGTGTGGCCAGCCAGCCATCACTACCAGTTCTCTGACCTCAGGTAAATTGCTGCCACTGGTTCACACGAACGGGTGCAAATCAGGTGAATACCACCTCTGAGATGTGATCATCTTGGTGGTTGTATGGGGATGCCTTCCTATTTTCATCTTCTGTGATATTTTTCTACTTCCCTGTCTAGACTATAACCTTTGGGATTTCATATTGGTTTTCCATCTCATGATGAACCAGGTCTGACCTTGCTTCATTTTCTCAATGCTGGGAGAAGCCAGAAGCATCACAGTGAGACTGGCTGGAAAAATGCAGGCTCTGTTGAGCCTCGCCAAAATCCAGCCAGACAAACCACTGTTGGGAAGTTTTCAGACTGAAACCTGTCCTGGAGGGATGGAGGAGAAGAAGGGATGGCTCAGATGATCCTCCCCCCCCCCCCTTATTTTAATTTTATTTTTTGTGGATTTAAAGTGCTTTCAAAGAAAAGGGGGGGAAAGTGAGAGTTGCAGCTGCAGTGTGACCTTGGATACAGGAAGAGATTTTGAAAACAAAAACATTGTTTTGACTGTAACTATCTACAGTGGTGGAAGACCAAAAAAACCCTTAACTTAGATTGGTCTGAACTAATTTTAAAACTGAGCAACACAATTTGGAAGACCCCAAATTTACAATTAAATGTGGTAGAACCCAAAAATTTAAAAATCTTTTAAAATAGTTAGTTAAAATGGTTAAACTTGCATAATGGAGATTTGGATGTATGATTCATGATGCTGAAAAGTGCATGTGAAACATTAATTGGTAAAGAAAAGCCAGGAAATCAAAGGGAACATACAGAACAAGGAATAGGAGGAGAGGGGAGCACAAATGAGGTACAGGAAGATAAGGTGGGAAAAAAGAGGAATTGAAAATAAAATGCAGATAGAAGATTTCACTGGGATTTACAATCACAAAGAAAAGCAGATAAAGAAGATCTCCCAAAAAATAAACCACAAAATAGTAAGGAAAGCACAGGGAAAACCCTGGGGAAAGTTACTAGAATAATAAAAATAAATACTCTGAAGAAAAGATACAATAATCACAAAAATAGGGGGGGGGAGAATTTAGGGGAAAGGGGGAGAAGAAGGAAAAGAATTAAAACTGGAATTTTTGAGACCCCAAGAGAAAATGGTTAAAAGAGGAAGAAAGGGAAAAAGAACTACATTAGTAGACTAAAGACAATAGCACTAAGACTGTTATTGTGATATAACAAATTAAGAAATAAAGAAATGATAAAGCAGATAAACCTAAAGCAGAGGGGCTGCCCCATCAAAGAGCATATCCATGAATTTAAGAGGGTCATTGGAAGGCTACCCCCTTTACCAGAGCGGCTGCTGGTGCATTTTTTCAGAACAAACCTGGGCAAGCAAATTGCCCAGGTAACTGCATACTGCGACATCCCAAAGCGACTCTCTGAGTGGTTCCGAGTAGCAACAAAAGTCGACAGTGGGCTACACGCCAATGACATGAGAAAGCAACCAGACACAAGAGAGAGAGGTCAACCCGACCTGAAACCAACCCGCCAACAGGGAACCACAGCACCACAGCGGGCGCTGAGACCATCCCTCCCTAGAAGTCCGTTGAAATGCTACAGATGTGGGGGGATGGGACACATGGCATCTGCGTGCCCAACCCCAGCCCTGAAACCACGACCAGACCCACCGCTCAGGGCCCGACCAGAATGAGGCCCCAAATAAGCCATCAACGCGTCCTGGAAAGCCCTTCAGGCTGCAGAGGCCCCTTCCCCCTCAGGCGAAAGTGGTGGAACCCTAGGCAACAATGACAAGTCAGTTGAATCCTATGACAGCAAGGACTAGGGAGAAAACGACCCAATGTTGAGTGAACCAATTCACCCTTTCCTTTTTCCAATATGCCTCACAGCCCCAAAAACAGGAAACCAGGGGGCTTTTCAAGCCCTAATAGACTCAGGCTGCACTAGGTGCTTCATCAACCTAACCACAGTCCTGAAACTGGGGATCAGAGCAAAAAGACTGGCCCACCTGATCTGGTTTGAGCAGGTTGACGGGTCCCTAATGGGAGGAGCCTATGCCACCCACCTGACTGAACCAGTGAGGCTAGAGCTAGCGGATCACTGGGAAGTAATTTGATTCATAATAGCCCCCCAAATGACAGACGCAGTCATACTGGGACTTTCCCGGCTAGACAAGTGGGGACCGACCATCTGGTGTGAAGGGGGTACCCACAGACTTAGAATATCAAGGGGCCCCCAACCCTTCCCACACCAGGAAGCAGAAACACCATCCATGCTGGAAACCCCACAAAAGATCAACTGGCAACCACATCCGACAAAACATCAGAGGCCGAACTGATGCCGATGGAATATCAGGACCTCGCAGAAGTATTCAGCAAGGCCGAATGTGATGTTCTGCCTCTTCACCATGAGACAGACTGTGCCATCAAAATCATCCCCAGGGCAAAACTACCCAAGCCCAAATTGTATGCCATGATGTCCCGGGAAATGCAAGAGATGCACAAATACATAGACAAAAACCTAGTAAGGTTCTAGCTGATGCTCTCTCCTACATGCCTCAGTACAAATGTGAACGGGAGCACGTAGTGGATGCCATCATTCCCTCTACTCAAACAGCTGCCCAAGTGACCACTAGGTGGCAATGCCATGACCGGATAAACCAACCCGCAAGTGACCTAATCACAAGACTAAAACCTGAACTGCTAGCAGACCCCTGGTTCCAAAACAACCAACGCATCTTGACAAAAGAGAAGACCTTGCCTGGAACAGGACAAAACTCTATGTCCCAGAATCCCTATGCACCCAAATTCTCCAGAGGAGACACGATGCCAAACCAGCAGGCCACTTTAGGTTCCTAAAGATTTTACACTTAGTCCGGAGGCAATTCTGGTGGCCTGGCATAAAGAAAGATGTGGATAGTTACGTGAAAAGTTGCACCATCTGCGCCACAATGAAGAGACTAACAGGAAAACTCCCCAGACTGCTGCAAACAGTAGCAGATCCAACAAGGCCATGGGAGGAGATCGCAATGGACTTTATAGTAGAGTTGCCGAAAAGTGGGGAAAACACAGTGATTTGGACTGTGATAGACCTGTTCTCCAAACAGGCACACTTCATACCCTGCAGCAGACTACCCTCAGCTCACAAGCTGGCTAAACTGTTCATAAAGCATATCTACCAACTGCATGGAGTACCTCAAAGAATTATTTCAGACAGAGCGGTCCAGTTGACGGCTAAGTTCTGGAGGGAGTTCCTGCAGTCCATTGGGTCATCTCAGGGTCTTAGTTCAGCTTTTCATCCGAGCACCAATGGGGCAGCAGAGAGACTGAATGCCATGACAGAGCAGTACCTGAGGTGTTATGTGAACTATCAGCAGTCCAATTGGGCAGACCTTTTATCTTTTACTGAGGTTGCGTACAATAATGCTGTTCACAGTAGCACAGGACTCAGGCCATTCAAAATAGTGAGCGGTATGGACTTCGTCCCAATGCCTGAGTATCCAAGAGATACCCCCTCCTCAGTCAGCTTGACTGATTGGCTGTCGATGCTGAAAGCAACCTGGGGAAATGTCAAAAAAGCACTGGCTAAAGTGGCACAAACCTATAAGAAACAGGCAGATAAACACCGGGGTCCACAACGGCCATTCCGGGTAGGAGAGAAGGTTTACCTCTCCACAAAATATTTGAGATTAAAACTGCCTAGCAGGAAACTGGGGCCAAAGTTTATAGGACCATTCCCCATAGTAAAGATCATCAACCCAGTCGCAGTGCAATTGAAACTGCCTCGATTGCTGGGGAAGAAGCATCCAGTGTTTCATAGTAGCCTCTTAAAACCCATGATCGGATGCATTCTGAGACCACTACCCCGGGAGCTCCTGGGCCCTGTGGTCATATGGGGCTAAACCCATTATGAAGTTCAACAAGTCCTTGATTTGAGGTGGCACAGGAGACAACTTCAATACTTAATCAAGTGGAAGAGCCACCCCTTATCAAAGGCATCTTGGGTAGAAAGTAGGAATATCCAGGCTGATTGCCTTATAGCAAAATTCCATGCAGAAAATCCAAGCAAGCCTGGGGGAGGGACACATCTCTAAGTTATACACCTGTACTCAAATTGCTTTGTTTTACACAGGTCGCTTTCAGGAAGTGAGGGGAGCCAGATGTCAACTTCTGACGTGTTGCCATGACTACTATCAAGAGGCATAGAGAAGGGAGGAGAATTTCATGCATACTTTTGGCCAGAGTCAGGTCTCATATTCTTGCAGCTGGCATGTGAATGTGCATGTCCATAACCTGCCATAGCACCTTGTTGGTGAATGTGATTTATAACCCAGGCAGAGGGGAGGGGACACAGGGGTAAAGTTCAGATGCCATTAAGTGGGAATCAGTTTCAGCTCCACAGAAGAACAAGCCAAGATGTTGATCCTAATAAATGAATGCGTTTTTTTGAACTTTGTCTCAAGGCCCGTAAATTAATTAGGTCATCTCTTGGGAACTTCACAATAGGCATGTGCCTGGTATCCCAGGCTTCAAGGAAATCTCCATTTTCTGTCATCCATGAACCAATGCTTCCCATAACCCTTTAAATGTAAGGCTCACTTTGGCTTAGCCAGGTGACGCACTGTAAGGTTTTTTTTTGGGGGGGGGGATTCTGTGAAGGACTTCGATTCTCTCGATGAAGAATTTTGCCCCTTTCCTTGTAAGGAATTCAGATCCAAAAAGGGGACCCAAGAGGACCTGCTGCCCCACTGCAGTGAGTACTAGCACCTCCTTCACTCTTTTCTGCACAATGGGCCTTTGCTTTCTTTGATACACCAGGATTCCCTTATTCCTTTTATTACCCCCTTTCTTTCACTTCAGCGTTCACTCAGTTTCCGTTCCCCTTTAAACAGAAAGTCCCACATTCGGCAACCACCCTTGCTTTCCCAATCCTGATGGTCATGGCTTATTGGAGCTAGCGACCGGTGGGGGGTGGCTAGAGGTCGTTAGAAGAGGTGAGATCAGGCTGTTGTTTGGGTGGAATCCCACATGCACACTCTCTCTCTCACACACACACACACACACACTTCCGTTCCCCTTAATTCTAGGGATTTTTAAATTTAAAGTGGTACTCACCTGCTTTCAAGCAGCTGTTGAGTTCAAGGCTCAAAGACTCCCTTTACTACCTGACACCTCCTGGGCAGGGTCCATGGATTTTTCCCTGGATGAAGATGGTCCGTGCCAGCTGGGTTGAATCTCTGGGCCCTGTCCATTGGCTAGGTTGGCTGGAAGTCCTTTCGTGGTCGCCAATTGTTAGATGGAAAAAGTTTCCTCTGTGGATTCGGTCTTCCTGGCTGGGAAAGCATCACCCATACAGTTAAAGAATTTAGGATTGAAGCAAGCTGCATTGAAAGCAAGGTTTCTTTATTTTTTTTCAGGAAAGAAGGACTAACAGTGATATGGATCAGCGTTCCTGAGTGAGCTGACACCAATATATAGTAAGTGTACATTTTTATATCATTTTCCTCTTTGAAGTCCTTTTGTTTTCTTTGTACTATTGTCGATCACTTTTGTGTATGCCCTGGCTAATGGTTTTAATCCTGTGTTGTATTTGTTATTCCTCTACCCTAAAGCAATCCCCGTGGGGTAGGGATGAGCCCTAGTGTCTTCCGGTGTATTTCCCATTTTAACTGTTTTATGATTAAATCTTTGCCCTTAGCTAATCAGTTCTCTATACTCCTGATTAATCTTTGCCCTGAGCTAATCAATCTTTGTTATCACTCTGACCTTCTGCTATTTCAAAGGTAACTTCTTCCTGCACGTCCTGGATTTTTTTGTATTATATTGTACTCTGCAGCCATTTCTAATTGTCCTGATACCCTTGTAATTATTCTCAGGAGGTTCTTTTAGAATGTATTCAGAATTCCTATATTGGTGAGCTAATGCTGGCATTGTTATTTTAGTGACTTCTAGTCTGGTTATTGTGACAATACTGTTTCTTGAGGTTTCGGACCAGGTCTTCCTGGTACAACACTGCCTCAGCTCCCCTCATACCCCAGCAAACAGAAATTAATTAAATAAATAAGTGGAAGAACATTTGTCTCTATTCCCATCCGGCTTCTTTATTGAGACTACAGGCAGTCCTTGGCTTATGACCACAATTGAGGCCAAAATATATGTTGCTAAGTGAAACAGTTAAGTGAGTTTTGCCCCATTTTATGAGCTTTCTTGCCTTAGTTGTTAAGTGAATCGCAGCTGTTGATAAGTTAGTAAAACAGTTGTTAAGTGAATCTGGTTTCCACATTGTCTTTGCTTGCAAAAGGTGATCACATGAACTGGGGCACTGCAACTGTCAGAAATATGAACTAGTTGACAAGCATGTGGATTTTGATCGTGTGACCATAGGGATGCTGTAATGGTCATGTGAAAATGATCATAAGTCACTTTTTTCAGTGCCATTGTGTTGGAAGAAATGTCCTTCTGGATTCAGTTCCAAGTGGGGAAAAAGACACTGGAAACTTGGAGGTTGCTTGGAAAGATGGTTTCAATGGTGGACAGGACCACATGGGTTTTAACATCCTACAATTGTAACTTCAAATGGTCATTAAATGAACTGTTGTAAGTCAAGGACTACCTGTACATATGATGCTTTACAGCAACGCTTGTATTATTGTTTCTTAAATGTTTAAAATGACCATAATTTCAAAATACTGTTGTTTGGTTTTGTAGTTTAATCTCAAATAGTTATCACTGCTTCCATGTCTGAGCTACACATATTCAGATGGCAACAAAGAGATCAATTTGTTCTAACAACACCCCAATGAGATAGATTAGTTTATAGTTACTGTTGTTAGTCAATGCCAGAACTGGGTCACAAAATTCTCAATGACGATTGAATGGCAGCAGAGACCCCAGTCCTACTGAATGAGCTTTAGATCCAAGCTAGGCTTTGAAACTCCATTTTCTATTCTGAAGCCTCACTCAGTCTCAATATTGCACAATACTGGAGATCTGTTAGGCACTCAAATTCATTCAAGCCATTTAATGCTTAGAAGCACTCCTTGGGCACTGGTGGCAATCTGATTGATGGAACTGTACTGGCTAAGAAAAATGTATGTTCTTAAGTATTTCACAGTAAAAATGACAAGAGAAAAACATTAAGTTAAAACCTTCTTTTCTTTCTTTCTCCTCCTCCTCCCTCTCCCCCTGTCCCTCTCCTCCTCCTAAGACAGGGATTGGCAACCTGTGGCTCTGGAGCCACATGCAGTTCTTTGGGCCCTCTGCTGTGGCTCCCTGTTACCCTGTTGTGGTAGAGGGATGAAGGGACCATTATCCTGTCATGGCAGTGGCATGGTCGGAGCCTTAGTGTGGGAGCGAAGCGCCCTTGCACTTGCCTTTGTGCAGCCACAGCATTCCGCCCTCATTGCAGTACATTTGCTGTTGCTGCCAGCAAAGAGAGCTGGGAGAGAATGGCGGGGGCAGATCTTGTGGGGCAGGAGCCATCCCCCAAGCCTGGCCTTCCTCCTCTCTTGTTGGTGGGGCCAAGAGACAGAAAGGGGTGGAGTGAGGAAGTGCTGCCCTGTCCTTCCAAGCACCGAGCACACCAACCCAGTTGATGGTGTGGAAATGGCCCAGCAGAAGTGCCCCCATTGGCAAGTTGGATGGCAGAGATGCATGGCCTGGCTCTCGCAGAGGAACACTGTCCACCGTCTTTGAAACACACTGCTTTCTGTTTCCTGTCCCTTCCCTGGGCAGATGGCTGGGGCCGTTGGTGGGTGGATGGGGGAAGCAGAGGCTTCAGGGCTGCACCCTCTTCAGCAAGCTGGACCTCGAGGAGTGCAGAGAGTTGCAGATGAGCTCCAGAGGGTCAAAAGATGCATGTGTTTTCAGTGCGCGCTTCTCTGTCCTGAAATAGGATTGAGTGGGGGGAAGGGAGCAAGGGGAAGGATAGAAGGGAAGGAGAAGTCTGTCTGGCTTTCCTTTGTCATGGGGAAGACCAAATACCGCCTCCATGTCCTGCCCGCTCCTCTTGCAGCGCCTTGCACAGCACAGCGCTTTCGCTCCCTATCTCAGTGTCTCTTCTCACTCTCTCGGAAAACCCTGTGGGCTCTTCTTGGGGCTTTTTGCTACCTGTTTTTCTTTCTTCCTTTTGGAAATCTGGGCTGGCTGAGGAATGATCACAACTGCGGCGGGGGCTTCCCTCCTCCTCCCCCTCTCGTGACCCTCTGGCCAGGAAATTGCACACAAGAGGAGAAAGAAGGGGGGGAGGAGGGAAGCCTCCACCAAGGTTGTGCTCATTTGTCAGTCTCTGAGCGAAAAGCCCCAAGGAGAGCATGCAGAGCTTTCCGAGAGAGTGAGAAGTGACAGAGACAGGGAGTGTGAGGGAGCGAGATACACACACACACACACACACACACACATGATGGATTGGCTGCTAAAGCAAGGTCATGGCACACACTTGAAAATAAATCAGGAAGACTGTAATTGGGGGGGGGGTCTGTCTGGCAAACACAAATAATGCTTATCAATAGGAAATATGCATGTGTAAAGTTTGTAGCAATTATGGATAGCTAGACAACTGGCAGACCTCAGCTAAAAGTTAGGGATGGCCTGCAGCAAATGAAATGTGTATTAGATAACTCCTGGGGCATTCATTAGCCAAGGCTTAGGAATAGGGACAGCTAGAGACCAATAGAACAAATTGTAGAATTATTATTAAAAAGTTTATTAGATGATATGTCTTGTTATCTCACCTTGTCCCGCCTTCTCTTTTAGTGAAAATGTATAAAGCTTACTTAATCCTTTGTTCTTGGTTCTTGGCCTTTTGATCAGGAACTCTTTTCCTTGGAGTACTCTAATAAAAAGCAATCAGAAAACCTGCACCTCGTGTCTGGTGCATCATTGGCTTCGGCACCAGGCTCAGAACCGAATTGGGGACAACACAGGGGGGGGGGGGAGAGAGAGAGAAAGAGAGATAAATAAATAAAGAGGGAGAGAAAGAGAGATGAGGGGGAGAGGGGGATGAGAGGGAAAGGGGGATAAAGAGAGAGAGGAAGATAGAGAGAAAAAGAGAAAAAGAAAGATGAGAGAAAGAGAGATGAGACGGGGAGGGAGAGGGAGGCAGAAAAAGATGAGAGACAGAGAAAGAGAAATGAGAGAGAGGGATGATAAGGAGATGGAGAGAGAGAGGGTGATAGAGAGGGAGATATAAGAAAAGAAAGACAGAGATGAGAGAAAGAGAAAAATGAGAGGGAGGGAGAGAAAGAGATGAGAGAGGGATATAGAGAGGGAGAAAGATGAGAGGGAGGGAAGGAGGAAGAGAGAGAGATGAGAGAGGGAGAGAGAGACAGAGAGAGGGAGACACATATTTCCCATAGAAAAAATACGGGGAGCCACAAAACCTGGGTAGGTGTGGTTGGGGGGTCATGTGACTGGGTGGGAGTGAGTGACCTTAAGTTGGCCATGCCCACCCAGGTTTTGTGGCTCCTGGTATTTTATTTTCTGTGAGAAATGGGCCCAATTGGCTCTTTGTTTAAGGTTGCAGACCTCTGTAAACCAAAAGTATATTCCAATGTATTGCAGATAGAATACACACATCCCCCAAATGCTTTGGGAATAATGCTCATAATCCATAGCATATAGAGAGCTCTGCTGTCAATGAGATTCCTCAACTTGCTTGAGTGAAGCGATACTCAGATCATTTTTCTGCTTGTACGCTGGCAGAAAACCTATTTAGGTATTTACTTTGTATGTTCAACCTAGCATGAGGAATGGCAAGATATTTCAGATAGTCCTTGTTTTATCAAGTGCCTTGTTTAATGATTGTTTGCAGCTACAATGGTGATGGAAAAGTAACTTGCGTAAAGTAAAGTAAAGTAAAAGTGAGCAACCAATCCTCACATTTATAATCTTCTCAGGTCTATAAAGCAAAGGAAAACTAAATCAAGATCATAAATCATTTTGTTCCATTTACTGACCACTTTGATTAATGGCTTATTTGCCAGTGCCAATTGTACACACTAAGCAAGGTTTACCTGTACTTACACTGCAATTATCTGTAGTGGATAGCCTAACTCCACACAGAATAGATAGAAACTTTGCTAGTGAAAAAGTCCTGTGCAAAAGGAAGCATTCACATGGGCTGAAAGATGTACTGCCGAGAGAACTTTACTACACACATGGAGACAATCCTTTTATGCATGTCACTAGTCTAACTGACAGAGAAGAGAGCCTGCTTGCTATTCTTTGAGTACTGGATTAAATACATAGAGGTAATGGTTGAACAAGGCTAGGAGAAGCATTATCTTTGTTAATTCTGTAGCATGAATTCCAATTTTTCTATGTGGGTAGATTGGTGGGTAGAGCTACAACAGTAGGATGTGACTCTAATTTAGGCACATAGTGGAGGCCACTACAATATATCTACTCCTTTTTCATGGCGCAATAATACACATAATTGTTATGCACAAAGTTACACAACCCTACAATTGAATTTACATTCTTTGCCCCTGACTATGAGACCAGCATTAAGTAACAGAACTCAATTTTATTCTTATACATATATAAATAGATATACACACATCCTTATATACATACATACACACATATAGAGGATATTCAAAACATCAAACCCTATATGCCAATCACAAAGTATTTTATTATTATTTTCTGAGAAAAAAATGAACCTGGGAAAGTTTAAGCTCATGTAGGCAGGGAAAGAAAATGGCAACCAATTTCAATATTTAATGTAATTTGTAAAATATAAATTGTCTGGGTCTTGATTTTGGTGTACCATGCATATGCGTGAGAATCTCTTTGTGATACCAATACAAGGATGGTATTTCCTCAGAATAAAGTAAATTTCTTCAAAAGCCAAAGTTTTGGGAGAATATTTCTAATTTTTAATGTTTTCTGGCTATGGGTCAGCTTATCTTGTTTGCTGCTGCTTCTATCATGCATCTTCTGTAAACTAATTGGGATAATCACTTTTTGGTGTTTTCCTCATATTGTTTCTTTGTTTGCAACTTTATGATCTCATTCCTGCTCCATTGTCTAAATTTTCATTTTTATCCTATTGCAAACTGCCCATGTTGTATACTTGGAATATACCGGTAGACACTTTAATAATAATCAACAAATATATGTGATGCTAGAAATTAGAATAGATAGCTAGACAAGCATAATAATGTTGTATGAGTGATTTATCATATCATATTCCAAGGCCGAAGCAGAGTAGAGTAAAATCCTATATAGGAAAATGACTTCCTTAGCTCTGTTTATGTGCTGGTTAATATGGAGTTATGATAGTTTATAGATGGACTTGGCTCCTGTGAAAAGCCTGTCAACCCAATCTACTCATTGACTAACTGTGGTTAAATGGAGATTGCTCTATTGCAACTTTTCTATTGTTCCCATTAGTTTTGAGGAAATCTCTTATATTGGACAACTCATTTTAATTGGCAAGTGCAAACCTTATGTACTTGATTTTTCAGTTTAAAATTCTGCTGCAATATTACTAACACTGAGGGGACAATGTCATCTGCAGAAAAGTTTATAAATAAAGCCTTTAAGGATGCTGATATTGAAGAACTATCTGGATAGCTTTGAAGAAAAAGTTATTCCAACCCCAAATCAATTCATCTAATCTGGAACTTTTGGTCATTTTGAAATCCCACACTCAGCAGCTATAAAGTTATTCAGCTAATATTAAGGCAATAATATATAAAATGGATGTCTTTCATAAGCACATGAAAGAGATATAAAAGAAAATTATAGCCTCGTGAGACAAGGTTTGATTAACCCTGTATGTCTGAAAGCACAGATTAGAAGGGCACTAAAGAAATGACAGCTTTGCAAGATGAAATAATTTGGATACCAAATTTTCTGGGTAGAAGTCACTTAAAATTCCCTTGTGGTTTAATGAAACATGGTTTTGAGATTATTGCTGCAACCTGAACAGTCTGGAAATTAAATCTGCATACTGTGTTGGTTTTTGCCTTTCTTCAAAATCAAGGATTAATCTGTGGTAGTTAAAGTTCTATTAAGGGCTGCGGTGGCTCATGTGGTAAGAAGCTGGGCCTGCACACTGCTGAGGTTGGCAGCTTGGCGGTTTGATTCCCGTGAGCGAATAAACTGCAGAAGGGACAAGAAAAGAGCCTCCCCTGATTGCCTACCGGTATTCAGGTGTCCCACAGGTAAAGATAATACCACCTGAAAAAATTCCTTTCACAGAGGCAGCCAGTCACCTTGGTGATACCTGGCTAACATGTGCCATATGCTAAATAAATAAGTTAAAGTTCTATGAACTTGCGATAATATTATGCATCTTTATCAACAAGCATTTCTTTGGAATATATTGGAAAGGAGGCAATGACTTTCTCTGAACTGCTTGATCACATAATTAATAAATGTAAACATAAGGTTCTGTTGCCATAGTGAATTGTCCCACAGTAACTTTCATTCCAATGATTCAAGATAGTATTTAAATCTGTCATTATTAAAAATTTCAGTTTCTTAAACAGTTAAAACATTTAATTCAGATTAAATTGATTTAAAATTTATGGTTGAAGTTAGGTTCTTTGTGAGTTTGTGGGCAAGAATAAATATTATTAAAATAAATTTTACATTCTTCTCTCACTCCTTCTCTTCCTCCCTCCCTCCCTCCCTCCCTCTCCTTTACTATGCAATGCAAATTTAGAAGAATATCACCTTGCGTGAGATGTGTCTCTTGGTCACATAGAGTCAGATTACTCCAGCCTGTCACTTTGCTAAAAATAGAACATGACAAGAGTCTTTAAAAACAAAGGAAGTGGCTCAGGGTGGGTTCCGGCAGTCTGCAGCTGTGCGTGCATGCACTTGATGCATGCTGAACATCCAATAAAAATTGTTCTGCGCATGGGCAGAAGCAAAAAAACCAACATGGTGGTGCCTATGGTGTCGCCAGAGAACTGGTTCGGGGGCATGGCAGGCCTGGGTCGCTGCTGGTTCCAGCGACCCAGGCCACCAAACCACTACTGGTTCAGCCAAACCAGTCCAAACTGTAGGAACCCACCACTGAAGTGGCTCCACTGAAATCTGTGAACTGGGGGGGGGGGAGTATGATACTTTCATTGTTACTTGAAGCAGCCTGAAATTTTTGTTTCAGAAACAGGTAATGGGTCCAGACAGGTATTTTCACTAGGTTTATGATTTTCTGTTTTATGTGTTGAGCTACGACCTCAGTGTTCCAGTAATGTTCTATTTTTCTGTACAGATTAGGAAATTGTGTGTTATTACAACCTGTGTTGTAGCCTGAACTCAAGAGACCTATATTTTTCTCTAGAATATTTTGTAATCAGTAATATTAATTTGATGCCTCTCCAGTGTTTTCTCAGATATTCTGGACAAAACAATCCTTTTGTTGCAGACCAGCACCATCTTGTGCTCTGTAATAGTATTGTATTTTCTTTTAAAGTGATTTGTAAGAGGTTGATCATGATCCAGGTAGCTACGTATGAGCTACCTGATCTCTATGCTATATGGTAAGGTCAAGTTATAGAAATTATTTTACTTCCTTTTTGATCACCAAAAAGGCAACATGCTGTATGGCAACTCTGTTTCTCTCTTGTACTAGGGCAGGGGTCTGCAACCATAAACACTCAAAGAGCCACTTGGACCCGTTTCCCACAGAAAAGAAAATACCAACTCAACATCACTCCCACCCAGTCACATGGACCCCCTGCCAGCCACACCTACCCAGGTTTTGTGGCTCCTGGTGTTTTCTGTGGGAAATGGGTCTCTCTCTCCCCCACTCCCTCTCATTTCTATTTTTCTCTCTTTTCTCTCTCTCATTCTATCCCTCCATCATTTTCTCATTTCTCTCTCTTTCTCTCCTTTTCTCTCTCTCATTTCCCCCCTCTCTTTTCTCTCTCTCTCTCTCTTGCATGCACGAGCGAGGATATTCTCTCTGGCACACGAGTGGTGATATCCTCCTCAAACTAACAACCAGGTGCAGTAAAAATGCGTGGAGCGGGTGGGTTGAACGGCTGACGAGTGAGCGTCTTTGGCAAGGGTGTTCTGGCTTTCTCCAACCCTGATACCTGGTTTGGGCATGCAAGGTTTGGCAGGGCCAGCCCCCTTTTCCCACTGTCCTGAGCTTTTTTACTCCTCCAGCTGAGTGGTGCCACCACTGGCATTGATTGAAAAGTGTCATCCAGGTGGCAAAAATCCCCTGTGGGAGATTTAAAGCTGCCCGGAGGATGATTTCAATCAATGTCACATCTCTCATCTGCAGGAGTAAATAAGTTCAGGGCAGTGGGAAAAGGGGGCTGGCCTCGCTAAACCTCACATGCCCTCCCCAGGGATCAAGCTCGTAGAAATATGGAGCGCCCTCACCAAAGATGCTCATCTGTCAGCCGGTCAACCTGCCCAATCTGTGTGCCTTCGCTGCACTTTGGCTGAATCCAGCCACTCACTTGAGGGTATCCCCACTCGTGCATGTCCTCCCGGCCCCTCAAGAGCTGGCCAGGGGGTCACATGAGAAGTAGGAAGAAGGTCATCTTTGGGAAAGCTGTCATTGTGGTTTGTGCTCACTCCTCAGCTGTGAGCCTGTTCCCCTTTCTGTTATACCTTCCTCCCAGATCCCATTCCCACTCTGCCAGCCCTCATGTTACCGAGGTTGGCATTGGTCATGGCTGGATTGGGCCAGTGTTTTGGGGCAGAGAGCAGGTCCTGCAACTGGGTTGGCAGGGAGCTGCAGGAGAAGGGTCAAAGAGCCACATGCAGCTCTGGAGCCACAGGTTGCAGACACCCATGCTAGAGATATATTTGAGGAGACCTTAACACATACAATTTGAATTTACTGTTTGCCTATTTTTGGTCTAATATTTACATTTTTATAATAAGATTTTGAGAAGAAAAATAAAGTTAAAAGAGGTTTATATAAAACGAAATTATAAACCAAAATATTGAAATATGGTATTCTTTCATCTTGCTGATTTTTTTTTTGCAGAAGTTTCATTACCAGGCTAGATAATATCCCCAGTTCAGGGGGAAGTGAGTTTTGCTTGTGGCTAAGAAGGAAACAAATAATCCAGGTCACATCCTCATGGGCAATCAAGATCCAGATAAACAATCATGGAAGAAACAATACCATAATCAAGGAACTGTCAAGGAAGAAACCAAGTTGACAGCAACGGTGGCATTTTATTGGGCCTCACGAGGGAAGGAACATCTCTAAACTTAGGAACCGCCTCATCACATTGTTCCGCTATCCATCCTGCAGCTTCACCCACATTCATCCCTTCTTCCTCTGTCGAGAACTCTTCTCCTTAGGAAGGTGGGGTAAGAACCTGTTGGGGCATTGCAGGGGACTTGGGAACTGGTGGAGAGGTCAATCCCTGGTTTGGCCACTGCCCAGTTATCTGCCATGGTGCCATCTACTGAGGGAGAGCAGGTGCCCATTGGCATCTCTCCCATCCATGACCTGGGGTTGCTTGATTCATAGGTTGCAGTTCAACCATCAATGGCTGGAAGGGGGGGTTATGGGCCAAGGTCCCCTCTGCTGGCTTGGAGGATTTTCCCCTGTTGCCCAGTGGCATCTCCTCCATCCATGACCTGGGAAGAAAGCCCAATTTGGTGGTGCTTGCTTAGTGAGAGATGCTTGCCAAATCCCTTCTTGCTGGCTCAGCTCATTCATCTTTGTATGGAAGGAATAATTATCTCCACTCCAGTTTATTGCTGTGTTTTTGTTGGGGAAAGAGGAGGAGTCCCCACTCACGTTTAGCTGTAGAAGTTGGTCTGGGATTCCAAACATCTTGTTGCTTCCAGCCGTGTGTAGAATAAGCCTTTCCAGCCCCCTCTGGCCGCATCCTCCCAAGTGCAATAAATCAGAAAAAATCCTCCTACGCAAATTCCTTTGCGGTTCGGGAAGTATTTAGAAAAGCATCTCATCTCAGCTTCTTATCTCAAAAGGCTTTCTCTTAAATATTCGCTGTTATTTTACGCTGACCGGATCAGTCAGCTTTGGGAGTCAGCACCTCTCACCAGCCCCCGTGCGGGGTTTGCTGGTGATTTATTTTAAAGGGGGATTCGAGATAATGTCAGCATTCCAAATATCATCCAGAAATAAATCAGAGTCCAAGGCAGAACTATCCTTAAACTTCCAATTTAATAAAAGAGACATGTTGGTACATCTGTAGCAATCCCGAATCTGAAAGCTTCCTGGGATTCCCACCCAGTTGAAAGTTCATGATCTTGTCCCCACACCCATAAATCCATCACATGGTCCAATGTTCCTCTGCCACACTGGCATTTTCACCCATCTGGTTCCGGTCAGATGCAGAGGTGCGGAGACAAAAGATGACCTTGGGCTTCTAGAAAGGAATTTTTTATTTTGAAAACAAACACATTCTACTCCTTACTATTCCCCCCTCCCAATTGCCCACTAATGAAACAGCATATTAAAGAAAGAGAGAGAAAGTGTGGCAGACCAAAGATTCTAAAAGGAATTTGACTGCAGGCCTGACAACCAGCTTCTTTCCTTCCCTCCTGCGGCTGGAAAACGGACATTTTCACATCAGCAGCAGAAGCACAATCCCGGGCAGTCAGTCCCTTCTCTCCCTTCCCGAAACATGTCTCATTTCTGCTGGAGCCACTTTGCTGAACCCAGCACCGTGGTGATGGCAGAAAGCAGCTGCCAGCGAAGCTCTCAGTGATGGCAAGAGTCCTGCCGCCCCGCCGGATTCAACAAAGCGGCTTCAGCAACAATGGGACATGGTTGGGGAAGGGAGAGCCAGAACTGACTGCCCGGGATTGTGCTTCAGCCGCCATTGTGAAAATGTCTGTTTTGCCAGCTGCAGGAAGGAAGGAAAGAAGCTGGTCTTTGGAAAGAACCTTCCCTCCCCCTCCAGAGATCCCATGCCCTTGGCTATCGCATGCCTCCTTTCTTTCTCCCCTGCACCTGAATGAGCAAAGAAGGTGGGCCACTAAACTGCCCGCTTGCCCGCATTCAAACCAGCCCGCCCCCTCCTGTCTTTCGGCAAGTGCATTAACATGAGGAGTTCCATGCAGGGCTTTTCAAACAGCCGAACTCCTCTCCTGTTCCTTCTTTTGCTGTTTGTACATGCCATGCAGGTCGCACTCCTTTGTCCCGGCTGCCCCGCTGCCTCTGGCTTCCCTCCAAGAGTCTCCACTCTCCGGGGCTGTAATTGTACAGATTGTGCGCGCACACCTATGTTTTCCATGGGGGGTTGCGGATGGGCTTCGGAGTCACTCCATGCCTTGGAAAACATAGGCGTGCACATACAGCCTGCACTATTACAGCCCCAGAGAGTGGGGCAAGACGCAAGTGACAAAATGGGTCATCAAGGGCATAAAAAGCGCTGTCAGATTGCCTCCCACGGTCCAGGAACCAAGCAACCAAATAAATGAAGTTGGCTTCACTTCCTTGCACTGCAAGAGAGAAAGTTGCCTGAGACGCAGCTGTGTTTTGTATTGAAACTTGCTGTTCCAGCAACCCAAAGGGGACATTCTCCCAGCGACGTCTCAGGCAACTTTCTCTCTTGCTGTGCAAGGAAGCGAAGCCAAATTTGTTTATTTAACCTTCCTCTCCAGCTTCCCCCACCCAACTACATTAAGATCCTCATGCTTCCCATTCCCGCTGGAAGCATGCAGGCCATGCGAGCGAGCAGGCATGAGAGGCCCACCGATGATCTGAGGGGAGACGAGAGGCACCAAACTGTACCCAGCTGTCCTCACTCCCTCCCGGCTAAAGGTGGGAGCGCCTGAGATGCTGCTAGGAGAATGTCCCCTTCGGGTTGCCGGGACAGCAAATTTCAAGGCAAAATGCAGCTGCTGGAATCGGTGTGCCATTGCTCCTGCAACTTAATGTTCTCCAAGAAGCCTGCATTACCGGGAGCAGCAAAAGCAGCAGCAGCGGGCACCACTGCCACCCCCAGTGTCCAGCGTCCTCCTCGGGAGCCTCGTGGCCATTTGTGCATCTCCTGAGCTTCTCTGAAATGGCAGGCGCTCCACTGGCAGAGCCTCTGGGTGAAAGGTGAGTGAAGGGCACAGTGACAGGAGAGGCTGGCTGTCCCCAAAGCCAGCTCTTGAGGAAGGAGGCAGAGATGAGGTTCGGGGCTTGCTTCCCTGCCTCCTTCCTCCGAGAGCTGTGGGTGGCAGGGAAAACGAGGCTTCTTTGCCAGCTTCCCAGCTGGCAAAACAGAAATTTTCGCCAACTGGAAGGTATGTGTGTGTCAGAGAGAGGGGGCTTGAGAAAGAGAGAGAGAGAAAGAGTAAGAGAGAATAAAAGGAAGGAAGAGGGAGAGAGAGAGAAAAAGAGAAAGAGAGAAAGAGAGAGAAAGAAAGAGAAAGAAGGAAAGTAAGTGGGGGAGAGAGACACAAGAAAGAAAGAAGGAAGGAAGGAAGGAAGGAAGGAAGGAAGGAAGGAAGGAAGGAAGGAAGGAAGGAAGGGAAAGGAAGGAAGGAAAGAAAGAGGGAGAGAGACACAAGAAAGGAAGGAAGAAAAAGAAAGGAAGGAAAGAAAGAAAAAGAAAGCGGGAGGGAGAGAGATAAGAAAAAAAGAAGGAAGGAAGAAAGAAAGAAAGAAAGAAAGAAAGAAAGAAAGAAAGAAAGAAAGAAAGAAAAAGAAAGAGGACTTATGATCACAATTGAACCCAAAATTTTGGTTGTTAAGCAAGAGCGTTGTTAAATGAGTTTCATCACATTTTACAAGTTGCCCACTCCCACCTGGTCACATGACCGCCAAAATAGGCCACACCTACAGGTTCTAAAAACTTTTGAAACCCACCACTGCCATGACATCAAGAGAAGTGTAACAGCACCATGATTATTAGAAAAATATGTAACCTAAGACATTTCCAACCACTTTATTCTACAATCTAGGTGATGCTATTGCTAATATTGCTAAGTTCTCTATGACTGTTGATGCTGCAGTGCTTAAAGAGGTCCTGGACTCTAGTTTTCTTTAATGATCTCATTTAGAAAGCTAGAGAAAGTGATTGATCAAGACCATTTTAAAATGAACCATAATGTTTCTGAGAGATACTAAACTCACCTCTCTAGTTATTAAAAATTGCCTGTACTCTGAGCCTGAGCTCCAGACCACATTAGGGAGCACAATTAGCAATCGGTGTGGTTATGAAATCTATCAATTGCTGCACATGAAATTTTCCCTAGTAAATTATTTGATGGTGCCACTCAATGAATTGTTAATGACAAGCCAGAGACTTACAAGAGAGCAAATTTATGCTAGTAGACAATGTACCATCTGTGGCTCAGAGTGAATCACAGTAAATCATCTATCTGGAGTGCCCTACAAGAATTGTTATGGGGAAGGATTTGTAGATAATACAGAGTTTACTCTCCTTCTGATATGTTCTGGCAAAAAGCATTAGTGTAAATTAATGTGGCACTGCAATTTTCTTCTGCATTTTAATGATTTTTATTTTATTTATAGAAAATATATGTTAAAAATAGCAAGTTTGCTAAAATTGTTATGTGGGGGAGTTTTGCACATAGCTGTTATGGAGTGGCTAAGAGAGTAGTCTCTTTGTTATTGAAAAGTAATTTTTTTCACATTTGTAATTTTTATAGATTCCTACATCTCAAAAGAAGACATGGAGCTTTTCTAGGGCAGAAATGGAGACAGCAGATAACAGAATTCTAACATATAGCAACAGCATCCTCAAGTTTGGTGCTGTCTATTTGGTTATTAGGGAAACAGCCATTGCCCATTTGTTCCTCCATTTGGCAGACATAATAATTTATACAGGAATAGTGAATTGAAGCTTTAGCTCATCACATTTCTGCTAAATCCCAGAAAGACTTAGATCTGGGGAATAAAAGCCTAATTCAGAAATCCATTTTAATTTCAAAACCACAATCTTGTATGCTTTGGAGTTCTTCCTTCTGCCCTTTAAGGCTATTCACTCTGGGCTCTATACTTATTCTCCCAACTTTTAAATAAAAAAAAATTAAAGAAACAAGCAGAACAAATCTTTAGCTCTATAAATATAAAGTCTTCTTTGATTTGAGCTTGATTCTTGGGAATTTTATGGGAAATACTGAAATGATCAAATAGAATAATTAGCCTGTAATAAAGCTGATTAAGCTGACTGATTGTTTTCTGAGCAAGATGTCTGCTCTGACATTTTGATGTGTTTAATTGGAGAAGTCGAATCATGATTGACAGTTTGAAAGGATGTTGAGTCTAATGTTTGGTCAATGTTTGTGCAGTGATTTCTACTGACAGAAAACTGTGATTGGACAATAACATATCCAGTCCTAAATAACAGGTAGCAGCAAGTATGAACATTCCTGTAGTGCTTGGAAGGGAGATAGTGAATGACATTCTTGATTGTTATCTAGTCTGGTGCTGTTTAGGGTGTTAGAAAAGGAAAGGGAAGTGGGGGGAAGACACTGAATTCAATGGCTACACAAGAACCACAAGGAAGGGATGGCAGTAAGGAAGAAAGCTGCAACTACTATATGGTCACTAGTTTTAGGTGAAACTTACATTTATTACTATAGTCTTCCTTATGATTATGAGTAAGGATGAAATCCTGTACACTTTTACTATTAACTAGATATGTTTACTATATATCTCTGTGCATTGATGATCATGTAGAAGTTAGAAGTAGGAAAGTATGGATTTGCTTTGCATTGAACAAGTGGATAGATGTGTGAAACAATATGGCAATTTGCTATGGAGAGCTGATACTTTGCTTGTTAGGAAGGGTGTATACAGAATAATTATTAGTGTAGAACAGGGATGTCAAACTCAAGGCCCAAAGCCAGATTCAACCCATGATGAGGTCAGATCTGGCCTGCTTGGCCATCCATGAAACTGTAAAGGGCCAGCCTGCATCTGTTCAGCCTGGCCCATGCTATCCTGGCAGGTGTGCAAGTGCACAGGAGGTGGTGTATGCAAACACGCAAAGGCCCAGTTCACTGTGACCATGTGCAAGACAACAAAAATTGTCTGTGGGACTACAGTAAAAAAAATAGTTCAGACCTTCCATCTTCCCAAAATCTTTTTTTTTTTTTTGTGAGAAGTTGGAAGGTCTGAACTATTTTTTTACAGACTACTTTGTTGCTCTGTACATGATGGCAGTGAATGGAGCTGGAGTGAAGGGATGTGGCTACCTTGGGGTGTGTGTGTGTGAGGGTTTGGCATGGGTGGCCTGACTGAAGGGCCCTCAGGTAAACCAGTGTAGGGCAGATGGGGCAGCTCCACACCCCCTGCCTTGCTTCATCCTCCACCACCACCACCGCCTCGCTTCATTCATCTTTGTTCTTTGCCACTTCTCATTGCTCACTGCTATAATGGAGCAGGAGGCTGAGGAATGCACTGGTGTGGTGGCCACAAAGTGAGGTGGGGGGGGGTTGGAGGATGAAGCAAGGTGGGGGGTGCGGAGCTTCCCCTCATGCTCCACACCAGCTTACCCAAGTGCTCTGCAGCCAGACCAACAACATTCTAACAACTGCCTGAATTTGCAGTGGCTCCAACAGCCCCATCCAGGACCCCATGTGTGTTGACCAGACTGCCTCTCTTTGTGGCCACTGCACCAGTGCATTGCTCATCCTCCTGCTCTGTTACGGAAGCAAGCAAGGAGAAGAAGTGGTGAAGAACGAAGATGAATAAAGCAAGGCGGTGGTGAGGTGTATGTGGAGGATGAAGCAGTGCAGGCCGCCATGGAGAGCATGGCTGGTTCCACCGCCATGAGGTGGGGTGAGAGAGCGAGGGAACTATCTGATCAAACCTCTATGTGTGATGTGTGTGAGAGAGAGCTTCTTCTGGTGCTGCTCAGTTTCCCACTCCACCCCCACCAGGTTGGTCTGGTCTGCTAGGAAGGATTGCGTTCCATCTTCTCTGCCGTGCCACAAATGGGGATTGACCATCCCCCAAGCCCTGCCACTGTCAAAGTAAATCCCAGGGACTGCTATGGACAGATGAAAATCTCAGAAGAAGGAAGAGGAGCAGGGAGAAAAAAGAGGAAAAGTGAGGGAGAGAGAAGCACTCCACTGGCAGGCACTGAAACACCACCACTGGGGGAGAGAGATGGGGGTGGGGAGAGGAGTTTGACACCTCTGTGTTAGTGTGCTTCCAGGGCTGTCTGCAGTATTTGGTAAAAACAAGAAGATGTTGGTGGTGATGGTACAATAAAACTTTCACTTCTTTGTTGCTTATCACTTGCTCATTTTGTTTTTAATATTTTATTGTTTTTATTTTGTTGGTTGCCCAGGTTGTTTTTGGGTAGATGGGCAGCTAACAAAATAAAAACAACCTTCTATTAAAAAGCAAGCCAAATGAGACCAGTAAAACCTCTGCATTCATTAATTGCACACATCCATACTGGAACCTCCATAATTAATGTTCCATCCCCAATATCTGAGGAATAGCCATCCATAGAGTCAAGACCATCCATATCTGGAGAGTCTGGAACCGAGAGAGTTCACTGTGCCACAGACATCCGGGTGTGAGTCTCTGAGTGTGAGGTGGGGCCCAGGGAGACAGTTGGGCCTGATGATTGTATACTTGGCTTCTCGCTATACATCAGCGGCCCTGCCCGAACTCCTCAAGCTGATCGCAGAGATGGCAGTAGAGACCCCCAGACTGTTAGTTATGGGGGATTTCAACTTGCCGTCGATGGGAGAAGCATCCGAGGTGGTTCGGGAGTTCATGGCTTCCATGACAGCCATGGACCTGACTCAATTAATTCAGAGCCCCACGCACGAGGGAGGTCACACACTGGATCTTGTTTTTGTCTCTGGCCAGTGGGCGAGTGATCTGGGAATAGGGGATTTAGCCATCACACCCCTGTCATGGTCAGATCACTCACTTCTCCGGCTTGACTTCCCTGGTACTACCCCCCACCACGGGGAGGCGGAACCAGAATGTCCTAGATGGTTCCGCCCCAGGTGCCTGATGGAACCGGAAAGGTTCCAGACGGAGCTTGGGCCACTTCCTGTCGACCTGACCCGCTCCCGGACGGAGGACCTGGTGGCCGCATGGAATAGTGCGGCCGCCAGGGCCCTAGACCGGATTGCGCTTCTGCGGCCTCTCCTATGGCAAAGAACCACCCTGGCCCCTTGGTTTACCGAGGAGCTGAGGGTGATGAAACACCATAAGAGACGCCTAGAGAGAGATGGAGATCCTCTCGTTCCGAATCTGACCGAACACAGGTAAGAGCCTACTTAAGGACATACCTTGTGGCATTGAGGGTGGCCAAACGTCGATATTGTGCCACTCTCATTGCATCCGCAGACAACCGCCCTGCCGCCCTGTTTCGGGTGACCCGCTCTCTTCTATCACAGAGGCCGCGGGAAGCCCCCTTGCAGGGCAGGGCAGAGGAATTTGGGGAATATCTGCAGGATAAAATCGCTCAGATCCGGAGGGAATGGGTCTCCTTCAGTGATCCAGGGGAGACGTCCAAGGCCAGTCTTGAGGTCGACCCTGAGGCCACTCACTTGTGGGGTGCCACAGGGGTCGGTCCTCTCGCCTCTCCTGTTCAACACATATATGAAACCGCTGGGTGAGATCATCCGTGGCTTTGGGGTGGGATACCATCTGTACACTGACGATACTCAGCTGTACATTTCCACCCCGAACCACCCCAACGAGGCCGTTGACGTGATGTCCCGGTGTTTGGAAGCCATACGGGTCTGGATGGGAGACAACAGACTTAAACTCAACCCCTCCAAGACGGAGTGGCTGTGGCTACCGGCCTCTCGGTTCAACCAGTGGATCCCATCGCTGGCCATTGGGGGCGAGCAACTGGCCCCCATGGAGCGGGCGCGCAATTTGGGCATCCTCCTGGATGCCCGGCTGTCTATGGATGACCATGTGGCAGCCGTGGCGAGGGGGGCGTTCCACCAGGTTCACCTGGTGCACCAATTGCGCCCCCTATTGGACCGGGATGCCCTTCGCACAGTCACTCATGCGCTGGGGACGTCTCGTCTGGATTACTGTAATGCTCTTTACATGGGGCTTCCCTTGAGATGCACCCGAGGACTGCAGTTGGTCCAGAACGCGGCCGCGCGGGCAGTGATGGGGACTACGAGGTACTCCCATGTGACACCTCTCCTGCGCGAGCAGCACTGGCTCCCTGTAGTCTTTCGGGTGCATTTCAAGGTGTTGATCACTATCTTTAAAGCGCTCCATGGCACAGGACCTAGCTATTTGCGGGATCGTATCCTGCCCCATACATCCCTGCGACCAATTCGCTCTCACAGAGAGGGAGTTCTCCGGGTGCCGTCCACTAAGCAATGCCAGAGGGCGGCGCCGAGAGGTAGGGCCTTCTCTGTGATGGGCCCAGCCCTCTGGAATGACCTCCCCCCCGACATTAGGACAGCTATCGATCTCCACTCCTTCCGCACGAAACTCAAGACCCACCTGTTCCAACTAGCCGGCCAGGCCTGAATTATAACTATAGTTTCTAATCCCCCTGGATAATTTTTAAATTTTAAATTAAGTTTGACTTTGGGTATTTTAATTGTTTTTAATTGCATTATGTTGTTCTTAACTAATTGATTATTTATTTATTATGTATTGTACAATGTTTTTTGTATATCTCCTCCTCGTTATTTATTTGTTGTGTAATGAATTGTACGCCGCCCCGAGTCCCTTGGTGGAGAGGGAGCGGCCTATAAATTGGATTAATAAATAATAAAAATAAATAAATATCTCACAGGAAAGACTGTACAGAGAAGGCAC
Source organism: Natrix helvetica (assembly GCF_964273705.1). Classification (NCBI taxonomy): domain Eukaryota; kingdom Metazoa; phylum Chordata; class Lepidosauria; order Squamata; family Natricidae; genus Natrix; species Natrix helvetica. Next base: position 62,043,449 of record NC_138550.1, read on the forward strand.
CATGATATAGAGTGTGTCTACAATCCACCAAGTGGCACTGATTTACTGAAGATATCTGAAGCATGCTCACACTGCCAGATCTGAGGATATAAATAGAAACTACCAAGAAAGGCAGTCCTGCAAGTAATCTAGCCCTATCCTAGGTAAAGCTTTAAAGGTGATCAGCACCTTGAATGCATTTTAAAGGCTACAAAGAACCAGTGCAGCTTATTTAAGCAGTTGTATTTAATGGGTGTATAGAAGTATACATACATGAGGGGCTTCCGGGGTGACATCACATTGGAGCAGTTGCAGGGAAGCGAGTCTCAGTTCTCCCTGTCTGATTTTTCATGACTGGAGGCTGTCAGCAGCAAAGCTGAGCCTTGGAGAAGACAGCGATAGTGAGGGGACTATTCAGGGGTGACAAGGAGAAGAGCTATCTCCCCATTGCGAAGGGTGGAATCCCTGAAATCCGATACGGAAGAGACCAGCTGTTATGGCCTGGTCCTGAGATGTGACAGCCTGATTAATGGTGGAGGAAGCAAAAAGTGAGAAGCGGCAGAAGTATCGGCGGACAGTGTTAAATAATCTGAAACTCTGAGACACTTCTCCAAGTTGGTGGAATTTATGATAGAGCAATTAAGAGAGTCTCCAAAGGGGGAAAATCGGTGCCTGAGGGGGGAGCAGAAAGTCAAAGAAGACGAATTACAAAATCTGTAGAGAGTGAAAGTGATTGTGGTTGCAGAGTGGAGAATTTCTACTGATTTCTGAGACTGGATCTCCGGTGATATAAATTGAGAGTTTTATGTGGGTGGTGAATGGATTGAGAAAGAAGGAAGAACAGATTCCTTTTGCAAAGGAGAGACAGAGGAAGAAGAAAACAAAGAGAGAGGACAGTGACTGTACAATTTGAGGGCAGCAGTCATTTTGAGCACAGAGAACAGGGAACAGAGAAATTGCAAGGAAGTAAAGAGATCAAAGAATGAGAATTGTGGTATTCCCAATGGAGAATTTTGGATTGGACTCATTTATGAGCTTTGTAAACTTCAGATATCTTTACCCTATTTATGATATTTAAATATTGTTATATCTACCACGGTGATCCTTAGATCACAGAATTTAATATTTTATAAGCTATCCATTATATATATTTTATATATCTATACTCCACATATATTTAATATAGATTCAAGTATATTTAAAACAGGATAGAATTTATAGCCACTTCCTTTATTACTGCATATTAGAAAATCTATCTAGCCTTAAAGCAGGAACTGTTAATTAATAGTAACCTTTAATTAATTGATTGCACATACCAATTTATGTATTTGTGAATTTTTAGTAGATTTATTATATAGTAAAAAAGTGTAATCGACTATTTAATTACTTATAGATATTATAAATATTTTTTTATCTCTCTCCTTCACTCCCTCTCTCCCTTTAATACAGTTAAGTTAGGACAATATATAATAATTAACTACAAATATAATAATTTATAATTGTGATTTACATATATAACCGTCTATATAACTGTCTATAGAAAATTGATATTAAGGATTGGATTTAATCAGTGACCTATATTGCATTACTATTGTTAACTATCAGATTAAAAAAAAGAGAGAAGAAGGGACAGTGACTAGGGAAAGACCTAGAGTGAAAGATTGAAAATGTTGGATCTGGGCAACGAGAGACAGACTGCGGACACGAAGTGACTTAACAGCTCTTTATTAGTAGTAATAGTGATCCAGCTTGTTCTGTAGTCGGAGGGTTCCCTTTTTATAGGGATTGGGCACGCCCCTCGACCAATTACAAGGATACCTGTTTCCCGCTGTAGGAGCGGACCAGAGGGAAGACTTATCCCGATATATGTTAATATCTAACACCCCTCCCCTCCTAGATGGGACGTTTCGGTAGGTAACATAATCTTTTAGGTAGGTGGGTGTTTGTCTTGCTCGGGAGGAACGTCGTAGTTCGGGTTGGTTTGAAGTGGTTGCAGGACTGGGTGTGGGTTGGTTCGAAGTAGTTGCAGGATCGGGTGCTTTTTCTATTTCCCGTTCTGGAGGTCTTGTGCCTTCGTTGCTCGGGCGTTCAGGAGTTTGTTCGGCTGCGTTGTCTGGGGGCTGCTCTGCTACGTGCGTGTAGTCTTGTTCCCCGTTTGGCTCGCCGGCGTCGTTGTTTCCTATAATGGGGTTTTCTTGTGGCTGACTTTCCGTAGACAGGAAACTTTCGTCTTCATTTCGAAGGTTGGAGTGTGCTAGGCGACCCCGAAGTTGATCGATGTGCCTTTTCCAATTCCGCCCATCTTCTAGCTCTAGCAAATACGATCGTGGACCCGTGATGCCAATGACCTTTGCCGGCATCCACAATGTCCCCCCTGTGTAGTTGTGAGCGTATACTGAATCCCCTACTCTGAATGACCGGATCTTACTTGTAGAGTCTGGGGGAGCCGTGGTAGAGTAATTCGGGTGGAGCCGGTCTAGGTGAGATCGTAGGCGACGGCCCATGAGTAGTTCAGCGGGGCTCCTACCCGTCGTTGCGCTCGGGGTAATGTGTTGAATGAGGAGGTAATGGTCAATGCGTGTTTGCCAATCACCTGGACCCATCCTGGCGAGGGCCTCTTTTGCGAATCGTACCATTCTCTCCGCCTGTCCGTTTGATGCTGGATGGAACGGCGCGATGAGGGCATGTCGAATTCCCAACCCTGCTAAAAATGTTTCAAAGTGCGTGGCCGTGAATTGGGGCCCGTTATCGGATACGAGGAGATCTGGCAGGCCATGGGTGGCGAAGAGTCGCCGTAGAACCTTTATGACGGCCTCTGCCGTGGTTGAAGTCATTAGGACTACATCTAGCCATTTTGAGTATGCATCCACGACTATAAGGAAAGTCTGACCTTGGAATGGCCCTGCGAAGTCGATGTGTATTCGCGACCAGGGTGCTTTGGGTTTCTCCCATTCTGTGGCGGGCGCTTCCGGGGGTGCTGGTCTCGATTCCTGGCATGGGTCACAAGTGGCCACCCACTCCTCTATTTCTTTGTCCATGTTTGGCCACCATACGTAACTTCTTGCTAACGCCTTCATTCTAACAATCCCCGGATGACCCATATGTAAAGCATCTAATACATTTTTACGTAAAGCATACGGAATAACAACCCGATCCCCCCACAACAAACATCCTTGTAGTACTGAGAGCTCGTCCCGTTTCGACCAAAACATTTTGAATTCCGGGCCCACATTTCCCTTTGGCCACCCCCTCCAAACCCAAGTTTGAACTTGTTTTATTAAATTGTCTTTAGAGGAGAACCTTGCAACATCGTAGGAAGAAACCGGTCCCGAATCCAAACAGTCAATGAGCAATACCGGTACTTCTGGAGTGGGGTCTGGCAGAATGTCAGGTAATGGGCAACGGCTGAGTGCGTCTGCGTGTCCAAGAGTGGAGCCCGGTCGATGTATCAATTTGTATGAATACGCAGCCAGGAAAACAGTCCACCGGGTCATGCGAGGAGAAAGGGAGACCGGAGTGGGGCGGTTTCCCGCCAAAAGTCCCAACAGCGGTTTGTGATCTGTGATCAGTTCAAAATCGCGGCCGTAGAGGTATTCGTGGAAACGCTTTACTCCCGCTACGGCAGCCAGCGCTTCCCTGTCCATTTGGCTGTAATTCCTCTCGGCCGATGAAAGAGTTCTGGAGTGGAACGCAATGGGTGCTTCTTTTCCGTCGGGCATCCTGTGGCTGAGGACTGCTCCAACTCCGAAAGGTGATGCGTCGCAGGTCAATACCAGCGGTAGGGTCTGGCTGTATTGAACAAGCAGTGAGTCGGTGGTGAGCAGGCGCTTTACCCCGGCGAAAGCGGCAGCTTCGGATCGTCCCCATTTCCATGGTGCGTTCCTCTGGAGTAGACGGTGTAGTGGCTCAGCGACGGTCGCCTTCTGCCTCAGAAAAACGCTGTAGAAGTTAAGTAATCCGAGGAAGGCCTGCAACTCGGTCTGATTTCGTGGTGTGGGGGCGTCCTGGATCGCCTTAATTTTCTTTGAAGTGGGGTGTATTCCCTGACCATCGATTCTATAACCCAGGAATTCTACGCTAGGCACGTTAATTTGGCATTTTTCTTTTTTAAGGCGGAGACCCTTTTCTCTGATTCTGGCCAAAACAGATCTGACTCTTTTGTTTAATTGCTCCTCGTTTGCAGCTGACACCAAGATGTCGTCAAAATAGGGGACGACTCCTGGTATCCCTTGCAACAGTCGTTCCATGACGCTCTGGAACAATCCTGGGGCAATGCTAACGCCGAATTGTAGCCGGTTGCATTTGAATGCTCCTCTATGCGTCACTATCGTTTGGGCCTCCGCTGTGGCGCTATCAACTGGCAGTTGCTGGTAAGCTTGTGCCATGTCTAACTTTGCAAATACCTTTCCTGGCCCCAACGAGTGCAATAAGTGCTGTACTACTGGCACAGGATATGCGCTCTGTTGTAGCGCGACATTAATTGTGCACTTATAGTCCGCGCAGATGCGGACTGATCCGTCTGGCTTGACTGGGGTCACGATGGGCGTTTCCCAGCGCGCGTGATCTACCGGCTCAAGGATTCCTTGCTCCACTAACTTATCTATCTCTTTGTCTATTTTAGGGCGGAGTGCAAAAGGCACTCGTCTCGGTTTAAGTCGGATTGGCGCCACTTTAGGGTCTAAATTGAATGATATTGGTTTACCCACATACTTACCAAGACCGGGGCTGAACACGTCCTCGAATTCCTTAAAAATCTGTTCAGCGCTGCTGTTTCTTACGGCGTTGATCCCGGTGACTTCTAACCCCAGGGCTTCAAACCAATCAAGCCCCAGAAGGTTCTGCAATGGCGCGCTGGCGATGGTCACGGGCAGCTGGGCTTCGATGTCCTTGAAACGGATGTGGAATGTGCCTTGGCCCACGATGGGGACTTGGTTCCCCTGGTAGTCTCGTAGCAGGACGTCTGGAGCGTGTAGTTGGCTCTTTCTGAGGCTAGGGATAGCCTGTTTCATGGATGCCCATGAAATGATCGTCAGGGTCGATCCTGTGTCGACTTCTAGCTCGCAGGGTGAGCCCTCCAAGAGGACTGTGACTCTCAGCCTTTTGGGCCGCTTAGGGCGGACTTGATGTATTGTGGTGAGATACGTTCGCAACTCCTCTCTCTGGGTCAACTCTATCTCATCGTCTACATCCTGAAAATACTCTCGTTGAGCGTCTTGATAGAACGCTCGTTCAGCTCTTTGTGTGTATTCTCTCTGGGGATACGCTCGCTCAACTCCTTGTGAGTAATCTCTCTGGGGATACGCTCGTTCAGCTCTTTGGAAATGTTCTCTCTGGGTAAACACTTGTGGATTTCTCTCTGGGCGCCCTTTTTGATTTCGCCAAGCCCCTGGGTTGGGCTTCTGTTGGCGGTACATGGGTGGCTGCCGTGAGGCAGGGACTCCGCTCCGGCACACTCGTGCGATGTGCCCAAGTTTGTTGCAATGCGAACAAACAACGTTCCTGAACCTACACGTAGACCTGGGGTGATTCCCTCCGCAACTTGCGCAGGGCGGCAACCGGGATCCGGGCCTCCCCCCAGGCCTCAAGTGACTGCTCTGCATCAGGTGACTGTCCTCGAACTCGGGATTCTCGTAGTCAGGGCTTGCGTCCTCGTAGTGCACTCTGGTTTGCCTTGCTGCTGGCTGGTTTATGCTGGCCCCCCGTTGTATGGTTACAGATGATTTCTCCGCTGATTCTGACGCTCTTGCTTCGTTTAACGCTGTCTGTAGGGTTAAATTCGGGTTTGCCAACAGCTTCTTTTGCAGCGAAATGTCTCTTAACCCACAGATGAGTTGCTCTAAGATGTGTTCTTCCAGATCCCTGTATTCGCAGTGAGCTGCTGCTTTTCGTAGGGCTGCAACATATTGATTAATGGATTCTCCCGCCTTCTGAGTCCTCATGTTGAATTCTTTGCGGCAGACATGGCGGGAAGGTTTTGGCGCGTAGTGAGTTTGCAGAGTCTGTTGCAACGTTGTCCACGATACTGCTTGTATTGGAGTAGGCGCGGTGAGGTCTCTGGCCGTATTGAAGACTTCTTTTCCGCAGTAGCCGAGGAAGATGTTTTTCTTCCTCACATCGGTGATCCCCGTGTATTCGTTCGCTTCGAGGAAACACTCGAAACGAATCATGAAGGCTTCCCATTCGTCGTTTGCTGGGTCGAAAGGAGCGGGGGGAGCATGCATCGCCATCTTCTCTGTTTGAATTTGCTGCGCTGCGGTGATCTGAGATGGCTGTCGGAATTGCTGCCGAATTCCTGGGCTGGATCAAATCCGGAGATTCTGGAGGTAGCGTTCTTCGTCCTATCTGTCTCTCGATCCCACCTTCGTCGCCAATGTTGGATCTGGGCAACGAGAGACAGACTGCGGACACGAAGTGACTTAACAGCTCTTTATTAGTAGTAATAGTGATCCAGCTTGTTCTGTAGTCGGAGGGTTCCCTTTTTATAGGGATTGGGCACGCCCCTCGACCAATTACAAGGATACCTGTTTCCCGCTGTAGGAGCGGACCAGAGGGAAGACTTATCCCGATATATGTTAATATCTAACAGAAAACTTATGGTATTGTGAAATATTTTTTTTCCAAAAGATGGCAAACACATCCACAGCTACCAAAATTGTAAAGAAAATGCTGCCATTGATAGCTTCTCCAGCAGGACAGAAGTTAACAACAGACATGTCGAGCAGTGAAAAACTAGGATCTGCACCAACCCTACAAAGCCTACAAGCTTCATTAAACATGATTCAGGAATTTATGATAAAAGCACAAGAATCAATAACCAAAAATCATGAGAAAATGAAGGGTGATCTAGGGGAAGTAAAATATGATATAAAGAAGTTGGATCATAGAATGGGGAAGATACAGGAAACAATAGCCATGATCCTCTTTCTATTTAAAATTTCAGAACATAGTAGAGACAAAAGATGAGGACCTACCAAAACTCATGAGGGATCTTCTAGCTGATCAATTGTAAATGGACAAAAGTGAACTGAGGAATAATATTGATGAAATCTACAGAGTGCATACTAATTATGCATGAAGACATAGGTTGCCCCATGAAACACATATAAGATTTGCAAAAAAAAGCTGTCAGAGATGAAATCTATAAAAGAATGAGAGATAAACAACTGGTCTGTAAAGGAAAAGAAGTCATAATCCTCAAACAGATACCAAAGAGAATCAGAGAGCAAAGAAGGAGCTACCAATTTCTCTCTACATAACTGATAAAATATAAAATAATGTTCTGCTGGTTGATACCAGAAGGCATGTTAATATCCTAGCAAGATAAGAAAATAAGGATTGACACCATAGATAAAACCCAGGAATTCTATGAACATTACATAGAGGAAGAATCAGATAGCAGAGAGGAGTTAGAAACCCAAAGCCAAGAGGAGCAGCAGATGGAAGAAAAAGGATTAGACCAAGAAGTGTGAGAGAAGATTGATACAGAAGTTCAGGAAAGAGAAGAAGTGAGGACAAGAACCAAAGGGAATCAAAACCAAGTAGAGGAACAAAGGCGACAGACAAGTAACAGGATGAAGAAGTGAAATTAATATTGGTCAATATAAATGGACTAAATTCACCTATAAAAAGAAGACAACAATTTCTAAACTCCAAAAACAAAACATGGACATCACATGCCTACAGGAAGTTCATATTATGAAAGGAAATGGTAGTATCCTGGAATTTCCGAAGTTAGAGAAATTACATCTGGCCTTGGCCAAAACAAAGAAAAGGTGAATTGCAGTATATATAAAGGACTGGCTAAATCTAAACAGGTATACACAAATGAAGAGGAAAGAACATTACTAATTGAAGTATCAATAAAACAAAAAAGAGTACTAATTGCAGTCATATATGCACCAAACATGAACCAGAAAGAATACTACAGTAAATTACGTAAGTGGATTGCAGAACTGGAACTGGACAACATATATTTATTAGGGGATTTCAATGCGGTGGTAAACCCAAAGAAAGACTATAAAACAGATAATAAAAATAATTATGAAAGGACACTACCAAATGCATTCTTTGAAATGGCTCAAGAATTAAATTTAAAAGATGTCTGGAGAGAAATCAACCCACAGAAGAGTCAATACACATTCTTTTCAAACACCAATAATTCATGATCCAGGATTGACATGATGTGGATGGACCCGGAAATGGAGAAGGATGTAGAGGAAGTAGAACTAACACTGAACATGTGGGCGGACCACACCCCATTAACAATCAAGTGGAAAGGAGAGGCAAAAAGGAAAAAGCGTTGGACCATGAATCAGAAAGTTGTGAAAGAAAAAAACTATGTTCAATAGGTGGAAAAAGAATTAGTGTTTTTCCTAAACGAACAGACAACCATTCAAAACCTATGGATACAACAAAGCCTATGTGTGTGGCATTATGATAGCATATACAATAAGAAGAAACAAAGATAAAGAGAAATGATATTTCTCCAGGAGAAACTGGGGAAATTAGAATATTAAATCCAGAAAGAACCTCAAAACCAGGAAATTAAAGAAGAAAAATAAATAATTAAACATAGATTAAATTTAATTGTACAAGAAGGTGGAAAATTAGATGAAGTAGACAAAATTATTTCGAAAATGCCAACAAACCGGGGAGATGGCTAGCCTATAAACTTAAAAAAAAAAGAAATTAATACAGCAACTAGAGGGTGAAGAAGGGGTGATACACTACCAAAAGGAAGGGGGGGAAAGCATAGCAGTAGGATACTTTCAAATACTGTGTAGCCAAGAGAAAATAGAAGAGGAGGATATTAAAAGATATCCACAGAAGAGGAATCTTCCAATGTTACCGGAAACAACAAAGGAAACACTAAATGAGAGGATAATGAGGCTAGAATTAAAAAGGGAAATCCAAAAACAAAAAAAATAACAAAATCCTGGGCCCGAACAGAATTCCAGCAGAATTTTATAAAGAATTGCAAAAAATCATTAGAGAACATATTATTAGAAATGTATAAAGAAGTATTAGAGCAAGCTAAGACACCAAAATCCTGGATGGAGGCACTAATAACATTAATTCCCAAAGACAACACTGAAAAACAAAAGATCCAAAATTATAGGCCAATCTCACTGCTAAATGCTGATTATAAAATATTTATGACAATAATGGCGGAAAGTATTAAAAATATACTAAATGGAATCATATACCCAGACCAAAATGGATTTCTACCCAACAGACACATAAAAAACAATATACGAATGATAATGGACATAATAGAATACTTACGAGATACACTCAGGAAAACAAGCAGCATTGATATTTATTGATGCACAAAAAGCATTCGATAACCGGAATTGGGATTTTCTTATAAATCAACTAGCAGTAATGAACTTTGGAGAGAAATTTATTGGGATGATCAGAGCAATATATTCTAGTCAGAGGGCAAAAATAATACTATACAGGGAAGCAACAGAAGATTTCAGCATAACCAAAGGGGTAAGACAGGGATGCCCTCTATCCCCCCTGTTATTTATCCTCTCAATAGAGACATTGATGTTACAAATTAGACAGAACAAGGACATAAAGGGATTGAAAATTAGAACACAGGAATACAAAGTGCAGGCCTTTGCAGACAATCTAGCATTTATCATAGAGGAACCTCTAGAAACTGGACTAATATTATTACAAGACATAAACCAATTCAGTAAAGTGGCAGGGCTTAAAATAAATAAAGAGAAAACTAAAATATTAACTAAGAATTTAACCAAAAGACAGAATGAAGAACTGGAAGAGAAACTGGGAATTTTGAGGGCCAAGAAAATTAAATATTTGGGAATATGGTTATCGGCAAAATCTATTACAATAAAAGAAGATAACTACAATAAATTGCTACGACAAATACAAAAAGATTTGGATAATTGGATGAAGCTACAGATATCACTAATTGGCAGAATCTCAACAATTAAAATGAATGTATTACCCAAACGATTTTATCTTTTCCAAACAATACGGATTAAATTAGAGAATTTTTTTTCGAACAACTAAATAAAATGGTATCCAAATTTATCTGGTCAGGGAAGAAACCACGTATTAAATACAAACTTCTACAAGATAGTAGAAACAAAGAGGGCTTTGGCTTCCCAGACTTGGAGGTTTACTATCAGGCGGCAGCCCTGACATGGCTCAAGGACTAAATTCAACTAAAAAATGAAATAATTCTTACACTAGAAGGCCATGATATCCAACTAGACTGGCATGGCTTCCTCTGGGAGGGAAAGAATAAATCTCATTCCTACTTCCAGAGACACATAGTAAGGGATGCCCTGTTTAAGGTATAGGGAAAAAATAAAAATAAAATCATAATGTGAAAATCCCAATCTGGTTATCAACGATGGAGGCAATGACATATCCAAATACTATAGATCTCAGCAAAATGGTAAGTTATGGAAAATTCTTAGATGAGAAAGGAGAACTAAAATCAGTACAAGATCTGAAAACACAAGGAATAAATATGGAATGGTGGCCCTATTTACAAATTAAAACAAGATTTAAAAAAGATCGGGAACACTATGGAATACATGAGAAACAAATGGAGTTAAATAAAATATTATTAGGAACAAGAGGAAAAATGATTATTAGATTATATAATTTTCTTTTAAGATATAAAATGGAGGAAGAGATGGTAAAGGAGACAATGATTAGCTGGGGAAGAAATTTTGGCCATAATATAGAGTTAGAAAAATAGGATAAATTATGGGAAAGAAATTATAAATTTACAATAGCAGTAGTTTCAAAGAAAACTTCTATAAAATATTTTCTAGATGGCACTTGCCTCCAGCAAGATTGCGCAAAATGTACCCAAATTTATCCCCCAAATGTTGGAGATGTAGCCACAAGTCTGGAACATTCTACCATATGTGGTAGCCGTGCCCCATCACAAGGAAATACTGGTGCAAAATTCAGTAATGATTGGAAGAAATTACAGAGCGAAAAATAGAACTAAAACCAGAAGCATTCTTATTAGGACTATTGGACCAAAAATGGATAAATAATCTCAACACATAATCATACACATACTCACTGCAGCCAGGATTGCTCTTGCACAAAACTGGAAAAAAATCAATACACCCGCAGATGAAACAATAATTAGAAAAGTACTCGAATGTGCAGAGATGGACAAAATGACAATAGAACTAAAAGAAAGAGAAGAATCGGATTTCTGTAAAATATGGAATAAAATGTATAAGTGGCTAAAAACAGAAGCCAGAACAGAAAATAGAGAATGTAAATATATAGTTTTATAAATAATCAATATTATTATAAGTGTTAGCACTACTGTTGTTATATTATAGGACAAGATTAAAGCAATAGGAAGGCAATGCAGAATGGAGAATTATAAAGGCTAAACAGAAAAGCCAATACAGAAGGCTCTATAATTACTTTATATTGTTATGTATGTTTTGTGCTTTTTTTCTTGTGGTGTTTTTCTTTCTGTTTTTAAAGATGAAAACATTCAATTAAATTTATTATTAAAAAAAGAAGAACTATTAGAGGCAACAAGATGAAGTTCCAGCATTTTATGACACATTAAAAACTGACAAATCCATCTGACAATTGATAAAATTTGCTCATCTTCTAATGAAAACATGCAAAATGTGATCCTGTATACTTTCTCCCCCTACTAGGCAATTATAATGAAGCCTATTATATAGGTGACTAGTCGATAACCTGGCGTTGCCCTGGTATGTATTTATAGGGGGGGGGGGGGAATGTCTGGACCAAACATCATTCTAATGTTGGATTTTCCCCCTTACCAGAGGGAGCCCCTTTGTGGAGTACTGTGAAGCCGTTATCATAGCAACTCCACTGCGCTGTACAGTAAAATTCAGTATGGCAGTACGGCACAACAGGCTGTATCTTAACAGAACACATATCCCTAGGGGTGTTAGGGGTGTCTTACCCCCACAGTATTTGTCTCCAGAAAGTAAGTCCTCTGTGTACCAAATTTGGTCAAAATTGCTTGAGGTGTTCCAGAGTTGTGCTGGAACATACACACACAGATATATATATATATATATAAATATTACATATATATAAATGTAATGTTTGTTCAAAATCTCAAATCTCTGAAAGTTCTTCACCGATCGCTTTGAAAATTTGACACAACCTTTCATTCGACTACGTGCATGTTTTTATATACATATATTATATAGATGTCACACCTCTGACAGGTAAAAAGATGCTTTTTTGAAAACCAGCACCATCTGCTGGACGTAAAAGCAACGCACGCTATACCATAGCATTCATTTCTTGAGTATAGTACAGTTCGGCCTCTCTCCAGCTTCGTCCTGGCTGTCCCTTTATATGTGTGGCTGGGCTAGGGCGGAACCCTTTCCCCTTTCCGCCCCTCCTCCGACGAGCTTTGCCATTTCCATCAAGGGGAGCTGAAGCCTTTCGGCCTCCCCCTCCCCTCTCTCTCCTCCCCTCCCGCCAGGCCTTTGCTGTTTGTGGCAGGGCAGCGCCAGCACCATCCCTCGGCCGCATCCTCCCACCCTTAAGCCGGCCTACCCCAGCCCAGCCCAGTGGAGCTCCTCAGGGGACACCAGCTGCCTCCTCTCGCTGCCACCCCTGAGGGAAGCTGGGTTGGGGGCGGCGGCCGCCTCCTCCTCCTCCTCTCCTCCTCAGCTCGGCCAGGCCAGGGCCTGTGGGAGCATCCTCCGTGGCGGCTCTTGCAGGGGGCACTGTAGCTCACTTCCATGTGGGGGCTGCCTCTGCCAGGGGACTTGTGCTTTCTCTTTTCTTTCTTTTCTATTTCACCATATATATATATATGTTACGGTGAAAGACCGAAATTGGTGAATGTCAACATTCACCGGTGAATGTCGACATTCACCAGATACGCTTGGTGAATGTCCGAAAATACCCTTATCCTCTCGACACCCTTCTATTCGCGGAGTTTTTTTTTTAATACGCTTGGCGAATGTCCAAAAATACCCTTATCCTCTCGACACCCTTCTATTCGTGGAGTTTTTTTAAAAAAAAACTGCGATCCTGCGATCGACATTAAAAAAAAAAACTCCGCGAATAGAAGACGCTTAAAAGGAAGCGAGGAGCCGAGGTATTAGGGTAAGGGGATTAGGGTAAGGGTGTATGTCCGAAAATACCCTTATCCTCTCGACACCCTTACCCTAATCCCCTTACCCTAATACCTCGGCTCCTCGCTTCCTTTTAAAGGTCTTCTATTCGCGGAGTTTTTTTTAAAAAAAACCTGTGATCCTGCGATCAACATTAAAAAAAAACTCCGCGAATAGAAGACGCTTAAAAGGAAGCATATCTGCCGAGGTATTAGGGTAAGGGGATTAGGGTAAGGGTGTCGAGAGGATAAGGGTATTTTCGGACATTCACCAAGCGTATTTGGTGAATGTCGACATTCACCGGTGAATGTCGACATTCACCGGTGAATGTCGACATTCACCAGATTTCGGTCTTTCACCGTAACATACATACATACATACATACATACATACATACATACATACATACATACATATATATATATATATATATATATGAAAGAAAAGGAGAAAAAGATGGAGAAAGCAATAGCAATACTAATCTTGAGAAAGACATGTAGGAAAACAAAAGAAGAGTTAATTCAAGATCTGCTGCAGGCAAATTATTGCAAAGCATTATGGAATATTTTTTATTAACTTTATTGCAGTCATTAATCAGCAGAAAGAAAAAGAGAGACAAAATAGTTTTTGAATATTCAGGACAAAGTTAAGAAGCATGTGGATAGGAGCAATTCACCAGGCATTATATATCAGGACATGTTAAGAGCATTTTATAGCATCTTTTATCGAAGACTTTTGAATAAATTTAACAGAAATGAAATATTTTTTAAAAAACAGTTGACCATTTTCACAGCAGAAGGAAATTAGAAGGAGAATAGTGGGCTTGATTGGATTTAACTTGTTGATAATAGAAACCACAGACTAAACAACAATATGGCAAGAATTGTGGATTATGGCAAATTTTTGAGAATAGTGAAAAACTAGTCTATAAAGTGTTCCCAAAGAGACCAGTTAAGAAGGGACAGCAATGTCACTGACAGTGAATGTACCCATGAGTCTTCAGTTCTGAAGTGCTGTGATCTTCTTAAAGAATATATATGTTGGTGTCCCCCCCAAAATAAAATTAATTATTTTATTGGAAATATGAGTGGACAAGATATAAATATACTATATTACTTTAAAATTATATGTTAATCTGTATATGATAGATTGTTGCATTTTATGATACTAGAAAAATTATAGAAACTTGCAACTTTACAAAATAAAACGTTTTCATTGGAAATAAAAAAATAATAACAATTTTTAAAAGGAAGTATACTTGCTACTACATTCTGGACCAATTAAAGTTTCCAATGCAGCCTCATGTAAATTTTGTTAGAGTAATCGAATTGAGAGGTGAACATGAGCAGTTCTACCTGATCTAGGCATAACTGGTGCATGAGTTGTATGGAGGCACTCCTGGTCATGATTGTCACCTGTTCCCTCAGTAAGAGATGTCAGTCTAGGAAAACCTCCAGATTGTATTACTAACTCTTTCTGGGGAATTCTAACCCAATTCAAAATTAATGACAATATCACTAGATCTGTTGGGTGGACGAAAACAAATTCTACAGACATTTAGTTTTACCGAGGTTACACCAAACCTGCTTCTTCTCCATCCAGATCATACCGTGATAGCATTATTTGGGTGACTATTGGCAAGCTGTATAACCTACATTATGCATTAGCATATTGATAATATCAAATAAGGTTCTTTGGAATTGGCATGTCTACCACCTCAATAACCTTCCCCAGGAAGCTGTAAATTGAATGAAAATTAGCTACTAAGATTGTTTCTCTTGCACCTCAACTCCTCTTAGAAGTCTAATGATAAAATGTTAGTATGTCAAGTTTCTTGAAACTAGTGACTATGGTGGAGGAAACAAATCCAAATAATGCCCATAGACAGGTTCTAGGAAAAAGTGTTTTGAGTCCATGGGCTGAGAGAGACAAAATTCCTGCCAAAGTCTATAAACTCAGGGGGCTACAAAAATACCAGCTTAGCTCTGGAGCAGCAAAACATGACAATAACAAAACAGAACTTTCAAAACTGACAGACCTGCAGAGAAATCTGGAACCAGTTCAAAACTGATACAAAAGTCTCATTTTGAACTGCCCTAAAAATGTACACTTGTATCCTGGACATTCTTTCTGCCAGACTATATGCATACCTTTTTGGAACTCTGCTACGTGCACAAATGAATCCTACACTATTTTTTGAGGAGTTGAAACTTTAGAGAAATAATATTCTGTCTTGCTTGCCTCCTACTCTCAGGAATTCTCCTAGCCATGAAAGCTCATGGTGTAAGAATTGGTGTGCACTGGGAATATTTAATCAATTGCTAATTTGTCAGAATGACAGAATTGGCTAAAGATTGCAAAGCGGATTGCTGACAGCAAAAGAATACGTTGATTCACTGCAGAATCTGAGCACACAGAAAGACTGAATTGTAATTAAGCCAAGGGACTGCCTGTGTTAAAAGAGAAACTAGGCAGAGAAGACTTGCAGGATGGCTGCTATTGGATTTAAGGAGAGCTCTCTGCTTCATTTCGGCCAGAAGAAACTATATAATTTGGGCTGCAAAGATGGAGTGTTTCCTGAAGGCTAAGGAGCTCTGGGATATTGTTGTTAATCCACACCAGGCACCATTAGTAGCAGCTGACCAGAGGCAGCATGGTAAAGCAAAGGCTATATCATCTTGAGGTTAGAAGATGAGCAATTTATCAATGTGGCTGATTTAAAGACTGCACATGAAGTCTGGCTGAAATTAAGAAGTGTGCATGTGAGTGTGTCTGCATGCAATATCGTGCAATTATCAAGAAAGTTATACAGAGCCCGTCTTGAACCACATTTTGTACACATGAAAACTCTATTTGTAGAGGGTACTGTTGATGTTAAACAGTCTGGATGAAACATGGGACATAGTTTCTGAAGTATTTGAGTGCAAACCAGAGCAGGAGTTTTGTCTGGAGGTCTTAAAGGCTAGTTTGATTGCTGAAGAGAACAAGTGCCATTTTAGAAGAAGCCATGAGGAGAAATTCCTGAGGTGGGGCCCAAGGAGCAGATAGAAAAATGTAACAGATTGGCTGTCTGCGGAGACCAGATCAATGGACAAGATGTCTGCAAAGAGAAAAATAGCAGAAGAGACCAGAATAGAGCCCAGCAACAGAGACGGTGCTTCATTTGTGCTGATAAGACTTATTTGCAAAAGGCTGTTTGCAAGGAAGAAAAACAGAAAATGGACAAATTGCTGTTGCAAAAGTTAGAAATTGTAATAGCAGTGACAAATAGTTAATAGACAGTGGGACTAGTAAAACAACTGTTAACAATTCTAAATTGTTTTACAGGATGGATCCAGCTGCTACAGATGCAGTACCCTTGGCAAATGGCCAGAAGGCCAAGATCATTGGAAGAGGCAGTGTGCAAATTCCTTATCTGGAAAAGAGGTTTAATGATATATTATATATGCCTGAAATGGAGCACAATTTATTAAGTGTTTCTAGTTTAGACAAGCAAGTATTTGAGACCACATTTGCAAATGGGAGGTGTCTCATAAAGAGAAATGGGAATGTATGTGCACAGGGCATAAAAGAGGATAATCTTTATGTGTTGCAAGGTCAAAAGGTTCTATGTGCCCAAACATTTGAAAATTGTTATATAGGAGAAAATAATCTCTGGTACATTTAAGGGTTTTTGGAAGCAAAGCATGGGTGCATATTCCAAAGGCAATTAGGAGAAAGGGACAACCAAAGGCTAGAAAGCAAAGGTTTATGGGTTATGAGCCAGGCAAAAAGAGCTATTTCTTTAGTGATGGGAGCAAAAAAATAGTCATTTCCAGGTCTGCTAGCTTTGCAGAGCAAAATTGGAACAGAATTGATGCAAATTTATGGAATGATCCACTTAGTGATGGTAACTCACTTAGTGATGGTGTCAGCATTCAGGGAGGAGAAGCTGAAAAAGATATGAAGCAAGAGAGGGTTGAAACAGCAGCAGTCAATGCCACGCAGATCAGAGAGAACAAGGGGATTCTACCTGACAGGTATTCTCTAGTAAAGTAAAGGTGTGTAATGTATGGTATGAGCCAAGGAACTATAAGGAATTGGCGTTACCTAAAATTGAACAAGTAAAGTGGAAAGAAGCCATGGACAAGGAAAATAAATCCATGGGTGAACATAGAGTTCATATCTATGACTTTGTCACAGGGTTGCAAAGCCATAGGATGCAAATGGGTGTACAAAAGGAAAATATGCAAACTTTTTGCACACACTGAACTGGCAGTAATACCAGCAGCAATCCACCCCTGGTATAGTTCATAAACTGGGATAGACATAGCAACAGGTCAGCCATTGGGGACTGGTGTCGCTGCAAGGTTTGCGACACACTCGAGTCCGGATTCGCCTGTCTGGGTCTTCAGGGTTCTCCCTTGGGTGGGAGAACGAGCCCCTGTCCTCACCGGGAATTTGGAGGGTCCACGCGTGGACGAATGCCACAATTCAAGACATCACACAAAGAGTTTGCTCGAGGGAGGCAAGCACAGGATGCCCGGAGAATGTAAATGCTACATTCCTCCTGACGTGTCCTGCACAAACCCCTTTATTGCATAGTTTTACAATGGCTGGGAGATAGGCACGTACAGGAAAAGTACACTCAGTAATTTCCCACAAGAAAACAGTTATCAAATATTATAACAAGAATACAGTTATAGTTAAATGTTGCAGTTAGCCAACATCCTATGCAAGCATTTTTAAAGGTCATTTTCTCACGGCCTACTTGCGTTTCAGCTTCAGCAAAGCCTGAACCAATCTACTATTACTGTTATACACTCACATCTCCTCTGTTTTTGTTTTTTAAGAAAGGTCAGTATCCCTCTAAGGCTAGGCATTCCTCTAACGACCCACCCTCCGGTAGGCAGCGAGAAGGACCACTCACCTTATCCGGGAACTGAAGATCACTTTCTGTGTCAGAGTCTAAATCTGAAAATGTCAACAATGGTTGTTTGCAAGTATCATATGAGGAGGGTAGCAAGTTTTGCAGTAAGTTTAAATCTTTTCGAGTAGCACTAACTTCTCTATCTATATCACCAAGGCGAGTGCGTAAAAAGTGAAGCAATATTCCCATTATGCAAGGGCCAATGGCACAAGCAAGCAAGATCAAAATCAAGGGACCCATGAGTGCTGAAAGCAAAGTTGTAAGCCATGGGGTGGGGACGTTTCTACAGTCATAGTAAGGCGGATTGTAAAAGTATTACCTGGGTGACTGTGTCTAGAGTTATCATTTGACCTTCCCCCCCATTGCTTCCCTGCAAGCCATTCAGCGATTGGAAGATTTCTGCCATATGAGGTAAAGGTGACAGTCATGGGGTTAAGGCGAACACCACAACAGGCCCAATTCTCACATGAGTTCCAAGGCAAATTACTATCAGGGCCTAATACTGCTTTGATATAGTCCGAGGTATAGGGAGCCGTCCACCAAATCTTTCCAGTCGACACACATTGCCATGACTTACAATAATAATCTAAGTAGGTTCCACATTTATCCTGGTGGGAAAGGTCCGTGGGATGTCCAGGGCAAATATACAGGCCTGGGCCAATCTTCCAAACATCTCGGGTGGAAGGATCACATTTAGTCTTATGTTTAAAGCCATGAGCGCCAACCAGCATTTCAGCAAAGTCAAAGGAAAGCACAGGGAACCAAGGCCATAAGGTTCGATTAGAAATGGAATGGAGGGTATTTCCTTGAAAGTCTAAAATAGTCCAGGTGTAGTTTACAGGACGATGCCGATTGATAGGGCGTTCCTGCAGGGCACGCCGGTGGCGGACATGGGAGGACACGGGATAGGAGATCTCAAAAGGGTGCAGAAGAGAAACATCCATTCCAAAATCCCGTCTCAGTTTTGGAAAATCCAACGCACACCTATAGGTACCATAGTCCTGAAAAGAAATATTGAGGAGGAGAAGAGAAGTAAAACAAGGAGAAGACACAATATAGGTAGTATCAGAAGAGTGGATAGTTCTTCCTTCTTTAAACCAGTACCAGTTAGCCGGATGTATCACTGGATATCGCTGTTTACAGGTCAGTTCAGCTTTGCCTCCTAGTGGTGCAGCAACTCTGCAGTGAGGCACACGAATGTATGCGCTGAGCCGTTCAAGGAAGGTACAGTTGGGAGGAGGAAAGGAAGAGTCAGAAAATTTTGAAAGTGAGGGGTCAGAAGAAAAATCAAAAGGATCAGAAAGAAGAGGAAGAAAGAAACAGCTGAGTGAGAGAAAAAGCCGAATCGTCTTCATCCTCGTTGACTGGAGATTCCTCCTTTTTTGATTTTTGGGGGGTCAGGTGACACGGACGGACACACCGAGCCGGAACCCAGAGGACTCGATCCTGCAATTGTACTGCAGCGTATCCTTTTCCCCAGGTGATGAGTGGAACAGGACCCTTCCAGGCAGGATCAGGTAGATGCCTATAATAGACAAGTGGACGAGAAGAGGGGAGGGGAGGGGAAGAAAAGTGTCGAGAGGCCGCAGTAGAAGCAGGAGATCCAGTCAAGTTTAGAAAATTCAAAGAATATAAGCAAACATTCAACACATTCTGTAACGCCGGGAGAGATGGGGGGCTGAGGCCCTTTTTTCCCAAATGTCTGTCCAGAGCTTGTTTCAAGGTACCATTGGCCCGTTCAACAATTCCTTGAGCTCTGCTATTAAATGGTATGCCAAATTTGTGAACGATTGACCAACGGTGGCAAAATTGTGCAAAGGCAGAACTAGTATAGGCCGGGCCGTTGTCAGTTTTCAATGTTTTTGGAGCTCCCAACGTCACAAAGGTCCGAATACAAAGGTTGATAACATTTTTTGAGGCTTCCCCCCTTTGCAAGGTAGCCATAATAAAACCCGAATAGGTATCCACAGAAACATGGATATATTTCCAAGGGGCAAAGGAGGAATATTGAGTCACATCCATTTGCCATGTCTCACAGGCCGAGGTACCCCCAGGGTTTACGCCCTGTGGGATAGCAGCAGCCTGGAGACTACAGGTCGGGCATTGTTGAATAATTGCAGTGGCTTCTTGATGTGTGATGCCAAATTGCTTGACAAATGCTTTTTTGTTCTGATGAAAATAGTCATGGCTTTCCCCAGCCGTGAAGGTTAACAGACAGACTGGTGAAGCATGCTTACAGGCTTCATCTGCCATATGGTTCCCTTCAGAGAGGAAACCAGGTAAATTTTGATGACTTCTAATATGTGCCACAAACAGATGATGGGCGCGGAGGTGTAACAAATCCTGGAGCTGTAAAAAAAGCTTCATTAATGGGGCAGGGGTGGAAGGAGAAATATATGCATCATAGATGCAAGACACCAAATGAAAAACATATAAACTGTCAGTAATGATGTTAAGAGGTTGGTTCGGGAATACTGACAGATTAAAAGCCAGATTAAAAGCGGACAGCTCCGCCTGCTGGGCAGAGGGCTGTAAGGAAGTTTGGCGAGTCTGCCATTGGTTAGCAGAATCTTGCCATGCACAAGCGCCCACTGATTTTAAGCCATCAGTGAACACAGTAAGAGCCTCCTTGATAGGAGAAGAAGCGACAGGGGTAGTAAAGAGAATAGGAACAGTCTTAAGAACTTGGATTCTTGGATCTGGAGGGAGATGGCAGGAGACATTGCCATTCCAGTCCTCCAGAGCACTTTGCAAAGCATCTGAAGATTGAAACAAAGATTCCCACTGGCTTAATTTAAAAGGTACATAAAGGGAACAAAACTCTATTCCCATCAGTGCCTTAGTGCGGCGCCTCCCCTTTTCAATAAGAAGAGCCATTTGTAGGGCTTTGGTAGTAATAGAAGCCCTAGGGGTGTGAGCCAAATGTAACCATTCTAAAATGTAAAGTTTAGGTTTTGAGATTAAACATGTAAAAAGCAAATTTTCCATATATGTCCCCAAGTAATTAAAGGAATCGGTGTTTTGTCTGGTAAAAATATACCAGAGGGAGAGGCAAACTTGTTTTTTGTTGAAAATGCCTCTGATAAGTGGTCAAATTAAAAAGTGAAAAAATGCAATTGATTGAAAGTAAATAAACAAGGATTGGGTTTGTTTTTGCATGGCTGGGAGGCCGAGGCATTTTTCCTCTTTTGATTTATTCAGGGCATGTTAGTGAGTCTAATTAGCTCGCTCCGCAATTCCCTGGCCATGAGAACCGCAGGGCAAGCCAATTGTGTGTGTGTTGGACCACTTGTCACAAAGGTCTGCAAAGGCAGTACAGATGTAAACAGGGCCATTGTCTGTTTTCAGTTCAATTGGGCGTCCCAACATTGCAAAGGTACAAATACAGTGGTTGATCACACCCCTTTGCGGGGTGCCATAATAAATCCTGAATAAATATCCATGGAAATATTTCCATGGGGCAAAGAAAAGGTATTGAATCATCCATATGCCAGAGTTCACAAGTCCTCACATACACAAGTCCTCACATATTCATAGCTATGACTTTCTGAAAAAACATATCTCTGACTTTCTGAAAAAACATATCTCTAACTTTCTTTCACTTACTGAAATCCTTTCTTGCAATGACCAGTTGCTGTACAAAATGCACATTGATTCGGTTCCAAAATGACCTCATCAACTGCCAAGCTTCAACTGTCCTTATCAACTTGCTTTTTTCCTCTCTTTTGTTTCTGCAACATCTCCAGTCCATTCAACAAAGCACATCTTTTTCCCACGTTTAGGTCAGATGCCTGTTACAACATTCTCTTCCCATCTATATACAAAATAACCTTTTTCTGGCTCCAATATCTGATCTAAATGTCCGTGTGAAACTGATCTGGATTCTAGCAAAAATGTTACTCATTCTTTCTGACTGCATTTTGTATTTTTTAGGTCATCTCTGTTAAAATTCTAAAAGGGACAGCAACCAGTGCTACTAACAAACAATTAAACAAACAGAGTGACATCTGTTAAGCATACAAAGTGCGCGCAAACATAAAAACATAAAAGAGAAAAAACACAGCTTCAAAAATCAAACAAACAATTAAGATAGTTTGAGTATACTCTGAAATATGCAGGCATCGGATATCACCCTCAACCCCGCCTTTCTGAGGCTCGCAGGGAGAGGAGAAAAAAAAGGTGAAAAGAACACAGCCCCCCCCCCCTGCCTTCTCACCAAAGGCAAAGAGGGGGGTGAGAGGAAAGGAAAAAAATGTTTTGTTAAAACGACAGGCTCTTTTAACACAACACGCTCTGCTTTTTCAGCCAACGTACCTTACATTTCAAGCATCCAATACTAACTACATACACACCCATTCACACCTATAGTTACATTTCTTTTGCCACATTAATTTTACACACTATCATTATAGATGCAAAGAACGGTAAGTCAAAGGAAATTAAATGCACAGCGGGGGAGGATTGCAAAAGCAAAAGTCAGGAAAAGGGGAAGCGAGAGTTGTATCTTTTTTCCAAGGCAATTTACAATCCATACTAGGGTTTTGATCCCTGATGAAAGAGAGGGCGAGATGTTACAGACATGCCCCTCCTTGGATTTTTACACTCCCTTGTAAAATAACACTTTCCTTGAGGTTTGCTGCCTTGTAATAAAGCAGCTACTAACAAATTAGTTTTATGAGAAGATGTTCTTATGTCCTGACACACTTTAATCATATCTACCAAATATATTTTAAAAGGTAAATCAAATTCTTTTTTGATATCACTGGCAGGACTTTCCCATTATTTTTAAAATCAGCCAATTGTTTTAGTTTATTAGTGAGTTTGCCATGATTAAGACAGAAGACCAATTAATTCCTTGTTTTTCAAATGGGGAAGTGTTTTTCCCCCATTAGAAGAGATTTTAAGGCAGGAGGCAGTTAACTCTCTCATTGCCTTTAGGTGCGAGACCAGATACTGAGAGAGTTTTCCACCTATACGTGTTTCAGGCAGGGCGAAGTGCACATGCTTGTAGATTCTTTTAAAACACGCAGTTCAATGTTGGTATGGACAGGGGGGCCGGGGACGCCCGGCACAAAGGTAAAAGGATAGGCGACAGGGAGATCGGAGGAGTCAAGGGAAAAGGAATGAGAACGGAGAAGGGAGGAACGTGACCACCCTGGGAGGGAGAGGGGAGGCAAGAGGCAGAAGAAGGAGAAGGGGGAGGAGGGGGGTAATCGGGAGCCGTAGGTGAAGGATAGGGAAGGGGAGAATCAACATTTACAGGAACATACAAAGAGTGTTTTTCAGAGGAGGAAACAGAAGGGGTGTGTGTGTGGGAGAAGGCAGATTTAGAAAGAGGATAGACATTGATGTCATTAATCTTTTGGATACATTTAGTACTCTTCACAGGAGCGAAAAGTTTCTCTCGGTGATGAGCAGAAACTTTAGAGCCCGAGGAGCCCATGACTTACGTGTGCACAGTGGCGCGTCCGGCCGGGTAAGTTCACAGGAGTGAAGGAGAGCACACCGCTAGACAACGATCGTGCCCACGAAGACGCCAAGACAGGACTGGACGAGCCCCCAGATGTCGCTGCAAGGTTTGCGACACACTCGAGTCCGGATTCGCCTGTCTGGGTCTTCAGGGTTCTCCCTTGGGTGGGAGAACGAGCCCCGGTCCTCACCGGGAATTTGGAGGGTCCACGCGTGGACGAATGCCGCAATTCAAGACATCACACAAAGAGTTTGCTCGAGGGAGGCAAGCGCAGGATGCCCGGAGAATGTAAATGCTACATTCCTCCTGACGTGTCCTGCACAAACCCCTTTATTGCATAGTTTTACAACGGCTGGGAGATAGGCACGTACAGGAAAAGTACACTCAGTAATTTCCCACAAGAAAACAGTTATCAAATATTATAACAAGAATACAGTTATAGTTAAATGTTGCAGTTAGCCAACATCCTATGCAAGCATTTTTAAAGGTCATTTTCTCACGGCCTACTTGCGTTTCAGCTTCAGCAAAGCCTGAACCAATCTACTATTACTGTTATACACTCACAGACTGGCTGGAATAGGACATGGCAACAAGATCAGATAATGTATAGGCCAGTGATGGTGAAATTATGGCACGTATGCACAGGTGGCACGCGGAGCCATTTGTCAGGGCACGTGAGGCGCTACCCTGTCAGCTAGCCAGCGCACACGCATGTGCTGGCCAGCTGCTTTTTTAAAGCCATTTTTCGCCCTCCCCAGGCTCCAGAGGCTTTATAGGAGCCTGGGGATGGCGAAAAGAGCCTCCCCGCCCCCCAGAGGCCCTCCGGAGGCTTCATGAGCTTCCCTGACGCCTTCGGAGCACTCAAAATGACCCTTTGCTTGGAGGGTCGTTTTGAGCGCTCCAGAGGCATCAGGGAAGCCTCTGGAAGGTCCCTGAAGCCTTCGGAGCGCTCAAAATAATCCTCCGAGCACTCCAAAGGCTTCAGGGACCGTTCAGAGGCTTCCCTGATTCCTCCGGAGGGCATCCAGGGGGGCTGTTTTTGCCCTCCCCAGGCTCCTATAAAACTTCTGGAGCCTGGGGAGGGCGAAAAAAGCATGTAAACATGGGCGGGGAGTGCCTGTAGTGCGCGCATGCGCACTGGGAGTCGCGCATTGCATTATGGGTGGGGCACACCTGCACACGACCCCCCCTGCACTCTCCCCACTTATGGCACGCGAGCCAAAAAAGGTTCGCCATCGCTGATATAGGGATAGCAACTAAGTCAGCCAATGAGGGCTGTTTGGGAGCTGAAACAGCTTGGAGCCTGGGTGTGGCTTTGGTTAACTGATATGTATAAATACACCCTTCTATTATGGTCCTGTGAATATGAATATGTCCTTCTGTGAATATGTTCTTCTGTTAACTGTGCTATTCCTTTCTTGTATTATTTCTTTGATAAGGAGGAATACTTCCTCCTTCTCTCTCTTATCTTTTTTGGAATCTGCTTAAGAATGGTGATTTCTTCATCTTTATATTTCAATGGTGTTTCCCTTTGGGTCTCAAGCACCTCGTCCCTTGTGGTCCTCCTGAGAAATTTATAAGTAAACAAACAGAGAAGGGCGGGCGCCATCTTGACTCCTCTTTCCACAGTGAGAAAGAAAACGGATATCTCTTATCAAAGCTTTTAAAGGAAAAACAGCTCCACAGTCATTACTAGCAGTTGTGATAAAGATCTTTCTCCGTTGGCTAGCTGAAGTGACAGATCAGCCTTTGTTCTCTCTCTTCTAAGACCGGTTCAAACACCGCTTAATCTGAGGGTGGGGGGGTAGAAGAAAGAAACACACCCCTCTAATCTCCATTCAAATAGGTTGAACACAAAACTTACAAAAGTCTGCTGCTTTTCTTTTAAACAATCAGAGAGTTCAGGATGGGTCTCCTACCACCAGGATCCAGACGCACTTCTCCAGGTACACTCTCTCCTCCGGACCCATTCAGCAAAAGGGCGGACAGCACAACGCTGTCCCTCGCCCCCCCCCTCTGCTCCCCGGCTCCTAGGCGAAGCTGAAAAGCACCCCCGCCGGCTGCCACCGATTCCAGAGGGCTTCAGCAAGCCGCCCTTTGGCAGAGAACCCCTCCAGGGCCCCCTGTGCTCCTTACATAGCCAGCCGGGGAGACAAGCGGCGGACAACACGTCTGTCGCCTTCAGGAACAGGAAGTCGTCTCCTAAGTAAAGCAATTTTTGAATGCTGTTAAACTTATTGAGGGGACATAAGGATATGTTTGGAGAGTTTCCTGGACTACCTGAACATCTGACTGAGTAACCCTGGGATATGAAAGAACTGTGACTACAATATTCTTTGGGGAGCAAAATTAGGCCTGAACATATGGTTGTTGAACTATTGAGTAAAAGTGGACCTTATTAAAATAATGTCAGAATTTGTTGCATACATTCAAATCCAGAAGCCCACACAGATAACTGATGCAGCAGGTGTCAGGCCTGCAACCAGGTTCCTTTCGGATCTTTGGCCTGCCACATTTCTATCTACTATGCTGTTTCTATAGTGGGGAAATGGGAGGGGGATAGTAAGGAGTAGGATGTGATGCAACCAAAATAAAATTCCTTTTAGATTGCCAAGATCATCCTTTGTCTTGGTACCTCTGCACCTGACCGGAACTGGATGGGTGGAACTGCCAGCATGTCAGTGGAAGATTGGACCATGTGATGGACATAGTGGGGCTTTGGTGGGTTGCAAGTGGTACGCCCCGGTACAGTGCTGGTACAGTGTGTCTGGAGGGCCCACCCACCCACCCACAGTCCTTACTGGTGCTTTATGCTTTTGGCTCTTCTGCGCACGTGCATGGCATGTACGGCGCCTGCGTGACACTCTGCGGAGCAGCTAGAGCATCGTGGAGGCTTGCAGAAGCGTCATTTGATGCTAGAGCACACACACGCAGAGCGTGTGTGCGCGAGAGCGCTGTTCGTGTGCATGTGGGTAACTCCAGGGTGTTCCAACCGTACAGTACAGTTGGAATGGAGTCCGGAACCCACCACTGGTGTGGGGGCAAATCTTGAACTTTCAATGAGGGTGGAAAACCAAGAAGTTCAGATTCAGGTTTTCACAGATGTGCCAACATGGCTCTCTTAATAAATTGGAACTTTGAGCAATACTTTGCCTTGGACTCTGATTTAATTTTGGATGCTATTTGGAACCCTGACATTAACCCAAATCTCCCTTAAAATATTTCACCAGCTACCCCTGCAGTTGGGGTGCTGGGCAGGGTGCTGACTCCCAGCACTGACCCAACCTGGGACAGTATAAAATATCAGTGAAGGTGGAGGGGAATGTAGCAGATGACGGATCGCTTCTCTGTGCCGAGACAATCTGCAGACATTCCAAAGCTGTAAAGGGGGCTGCAGAGGAGGTCACCTGGAGATTTATGGCATCTGGGGAAATGCTGTTGGAGCCGAAGGAGGTTGAAGGCTGTTTTGACACATGGCTGGAGAAGACCAAAGCAACAACCCACTAGCTGACCAGATGATTGGGGCCTCCCAGACCAACCTGCACAGCCAAATGTTTTTTAGGTTTTAGGTTTTATTCAATTTATAGACCGCCCCCTCTCCCCGTAGGGACTCGGGGCGGTGTACAGACCGTTTGTGTATAAAACAACAAAACATAACATAAAACATCAGACAAAACAACACACACATACCATCTGTATATACAACCCAAACTAATTAAATAATTAAAAACAATTCTAAAACCAGTTTAAAACCCCAAAATTTAAAATTTAGAAAGCCATCCAGGAAGGTCAGTAGTAGATGTTCCCTGTAAATACAATTACAATTACAATTAGAATTAGGCCAGGCTGGCTAGTCGAAACAGGTGGGTCTTGAGTTTCTTGTGGAAGGAGCGGAGATCCGAGGTGGTTCTAATATCGGGGGGGAGTTCGTTCCAGAGGGTTGGGCCCATCACAGAGAAGGCCCTATTCCTAGGCACCGCCCGCCCGCACTGCTTAGCGGAAGGTACCCGGAGGAGACCCTCTCTGTGAGAGCGGATTGGTCGCAGGGATGTGTGGGGTAGAATGCGATCCCGCATGTAACTAGGTCCCGAGCCATGGAGTGCTTTGAAGATGACAATCAGCACCTTGAAACGCACCCGAAAAGCCACAGGCAGCCAGTGCAGCTCACGCAGGAAAGGTGTTACATGGGAGTACCTAGTACTCCCCATAATAACCCGCGCAGCTGCATTCTGAACCAGCTGGAGCCTTCGGGTGCATCTCAAGGGGAGCCCCATGTAGAGAGCATTGCAGTAATCAAAACGGGAAGTCACCAGGGCATGAGTGACTGTGCGAAGGGCGTCCCGCTCTAGTAGGGGGCGCAATTGGCGCACCAGGCAAACCTGGTGGAACGCCCCCCTAGCCACGGCTGTCACATGATCATCCAGCGACAGCCGGGAATCTAGGAGGACGCCCAAATTGCGTGCCCTATCCACCGGGGGCAGTTGTTCCCCCCCCCGATGGCCAGAGATGGAACACATTGGCTAAAGCGGGGTGCCGGTAGCCACAGCCACTCCGTCTTGGAAGGGTTGAGCTTGAGTCTGTTGTCACCCATCCAGACCCGCACGGCTTCCAGACACCGGGACATCACCTCGACGGCTTCGTTGGGGTGGTTCGGGGTAGAGATGTATAGCTGAGTGTCATCTGCATACAGATGGCACTCAACCCCGAATCCTCGAATGATCTCACCCAGCGGTTTCATGTATGTGTTGAACAGGAGAGGTGAGAGGACCGACCCCTGTGGCACTCCGCACGTGAGCGGCCTCAGGGTCGACCTCTGCTCCCCCGCCAACACACATTGCGTCCGACCGGAGAGGAAGGAGGAGAACCACGGCAAAACGGTGCCCCTCACCCCCATCCCCTCCAATCGACGCAATAGGATACCATGGTCGATGGTATCAAAAGCCGCTGAGAGATCTAACAGGACTAGGATGGAGGAACAACCCCCATCTTTCGCCCTCCAGAGATCATCCACCAACGCAACCAAAGCCGTCTCAGTGCTGTGGCCGGGTCGAAAACCGGACTGGCACGGGTTTAGATAAGTAATTTCCTCCAGGTGTCGAGGGAACTGTTGCGCCACCACACTCTCAACAACCTTCGTTAAAAAGGGAAGTTTGGAGACAGGACGATAATTGGCTAACTCTACTGGGTCCAGGGAAGGCCTCTTAAGTAGGAGCCTCACCACCGCCTCTTTCAAGGCGGCTGGTAGGAACCCCTCCCCCAGCGAGGCGTTCACCAGCCCCAGGAGCCAGTCTCGTGTAACCTCCCAGGCTGCCAGTACAAGCCAGGAGGGACACGGGTCCAATAAACGTGGTGGCCCGCAGTCGCCCGCGTAGCCTGTCCATATCCTCAGCGGCAACAGAGTCAAACTCCTCCCAGAGTGGTACCTCAAGACTCGCCTCCGGTGTCTCCCCACGATCACTGAGGGGGACCCATTCGCTCCGGATCTGAGCTATTTTGTCCTGCAGATATTCCCTAAATTCCTCTGCCCTACCCTGCAAAGGGGCTTCCCACGGCCTCTGTGAGAGGAGGGAGCGGGTCACCCGAAACAGGGCGGCAGGGCGGTTTTCTGCGGATGCAATAAGGGTGGCATAATATCGACGTTTAGCCACCCTTAGTGCCACAAGGTAGGTCCGTAAATGGGCTCTTACCTGTGTTCGGTCAGATTCGGTGCGAGAGGATCTCCATCTGCTCTCTAGGCGTCTCTTGTGACGCTTCATCACCCTCAGCTCCTCGGTGAACCAAGGGGCCAGGGTGGTTCGCTGCCACCAGAGAGGCCGCAAGGGCGCTACCCGGTCCAAGGCCCTGGCCGCCGCACTATTCCATGCGGCCGCCAGGTCCTCCGTCCGGGAGCGGGTCAGGGCTACAGGAAGTGGCCCAAGCTCCGTCTGGAACCTATGTGGTTCCATCAGTCGCCTGGGGTGGAACCATCTAAGATCTTCTGGTTCCGCCTCCCCGCGATGGGGGGTAGCGTCAGGGAAGTCAAGCTGGAGAAGCGAGTGATCTGACCATGACAGGGGAGTAATAACCAGATCCCTTATTCCCAGATCACTCTTCCATCGACCAGAGATAAAAACAAGGTCCAGCATGTGGCCTCCCTCATGTGTGGGGCCCTGAATTATTTGGGTCAGGTCCAAGGCTGTCATGGAAGCCATGAACTCCCGAGCTACCTCGGATGATTCACCCGTCGATGGCAGGTTGAAGTCCCCCATAACTAATAGTCTGGGGGTCTCAACCGCCACCTCCGCAATCACCTCGAGGAGCTCTGGCAGGGCCACTGATGCATAGCGAGGAGCCAAGTATGCAATCAGCAGGCCCAACTGACTCCCTGGGCCCCATCTCACACCTAGAGTCTCACATCCGGATATCTGAGGTACAGTGAATTCTCTCGGTGCCAGGACTTCCCGTATAATGACCGCTACCCCACCACCCCTACCCCGGGCACGAGGCTGATGGAATACATGGTATCCTGGTGGGCACATTTCCACGAGGGGCAAACCCCCCTCGTGGCCCAACCAGGTTTCCGTGATCCCTGCAAGGTCCGGCTCCCCCTCAGAAACCAGATCATGGATGAGGGGGGCCTTATTAACAACGGACCTTGCGTTCCACAACATCAGCCTCATGCCTCGGCTCTGTAAGCCCTGACCACCTAGAGTGCGGGGGTTGGTACAAACGACCGGGCGTATCCAGCGCCCGCGGTCTCCCAACCGACTGCAGAATCTTCTTCTGTCCTCGCATCCACCCCTTCCTGCGACCGTTGGGATATAGGAACCCTCTAAAGGAACATCATACTGACTCCCCTCCCCCACTCCGCTCTCTTCCTCCTCAGTCCCACCTGTTCGCCTGGCTCTACTCCTATTCCTGGTCTGGCTAAGCCCTCCCCCCACCCTGGATCCCCTTAAAACATTTAAAAAACATTTGCACAAAAAACCCCGGAGCCTCCTCTTCTTCCACCTCTCTGGATTAATGCATCCGTCATTAAGGTGGGCCCTCGAAAGGGCAGAGGGCCATATTTGCGAGGGGGGGGACTCCCGCAATAAAATCAGGTCTACCCTTGAGTAAAAATAAACCATAGTTCAGCAGGGCCTCAGATCTATTGAGGGTGATACAGATATTAAAATCACTTTAAAAGATGTTAAAATAGGTGCTGCTTACAGCACTGAGTCCAGGTAAAAGGAAAATGCAGAGAAATCAGCCCTCGCTTTAGCTTAGGACCACCTAGTTGGGCCCTGGCTCAGTCCACATTCTCCTTCCCTAGCAGAGGCTCTGCAATGCATTGGAGTGGAGTTTTCTACTCCTTCCACACAGCAACAAATGAATTGACCCGTTACCCTGCAGCTGGGCCACAGACGGATCCCCCACCAACATGAGGAAATCAATCCAGCCAGCAGAAAGGGGCTTGGGCCACATCTCCCCCTAACCAGCCACCAATGTTTGGGCTACAGCCTGTGAATCAAGCACCACCAGGGTGGACTTTCTTCCCATGGATGGGAGAGATACCAGTGGGCGCCTGCCTTCCCTCAGCAGATGGCACCATTTCAGATAACTGGGCAGGGGCAAACCCAGAGATCAATCTCCCCTGATTCCAGTCCCACCTGCAATGCCCCAACAGGCTCTTGGCCCACCTTCTGACAGAGGATTAATCTTGACAATGGCAGAAGGGATGAATGAGGGGGAAGCTGCAGGATGGATATTGGAGCACCACAATAAGATGGCTCCTAATGTAAGAGATGCAACCAGTGCATTCGCTCGGGGGGGGGGGGAGGCAATAAAATGCTATGGTTGCTGTCAACCTGGCCACCGAGCGTCAGAGTGCTTGGCCCCAGTCCCAATCTCACAAATGCAGGCACCAACCACCAGCATGGTAAAGAGAAGACCGGACCAGAAAAGAGTCATCTGGGCCAACAACCTCAGAAATCTGATCCCCAACCCCTTCCACCTCGGAGGAGGAGAATAGTGTAGATGACCCGATGGTGAGTGCACACATCCGTCCCTTCACCATCAAAGCCAAGCTCCAAGTACCTAAAATGGGGGTTGAAAGGGAAATTGAAGCAGTCGTGGACACTGGTTGCACCCAATGCTTAATCAGCATGTTGATTGTAGAGCAACTAGGCATACGCACAAGACCTCTAGCCCATCCCATTCAGTTTGAGCGGGTAAATGGAATGCTAATTGGGGGGACCCCAACCACGCTAATGACTAAACTAATAAAGTTACAGATAGGCCATCACTATGAGTTCCTCAGATTCATTGTGGCTCCAAAGATGCATATTACAATTTTTTTGTCTGAAAACTGATGGCAGCAGGTCCTCACAACTGAGTGGGAACATCGGAAGCTGTAGCTCAAGGGTAGTGAAGGAACCTCCTCTAGGGGACTGTTAGAGGCATGGGATGAAAGAAGCCAGGAATGCTAAAGCATTACTACTACTGCATATTGCCTTCCTTCAATAAATGATTCTTGCTTTCCGGCAGCTGGTTTCCAAATTTTTCCATTTCAGCATCTATGGCAGTGGTGGGTTCCGGACCCTGTCGCAACTGGTACACTGCGCTGGAGCCAGGCATCCACTTCAGGCAAACACACTGCACATGCATGCGTACCCACCACCCTGTGACACTCCAGCTGCTCAGCAGAGGTCACACAGATGTCGTAAGCTGCACGTGCATGCGTAAATGGCCCGGTTGGCTTAAGTACAGGTAAGGAATGCAGGGGGGCCCTCAAAAACACCATTCCGGTATGGTGGCCACTGCTCCCAGTTGCCACAAGTATGCCCATACTGGGGCATACCGCCTGGAACCCACCACTGGTGTATGGGTTTTTCTGGCAGGGAATGAACCCAGGAATTGCATCCAACACAATCATTACAGCACCCCCATGGTCATGTGATCAAAATTCACAGGCAACTGACTCATATTTATGACATTTGAAGTGTCCCAGGGTCATGTGATCATTTTTGTGGTTTCTGACAAGCAAAGTCAATGGGGAAATCAGATTCACTTACCCATGAACAATTGCAGTGATTTACTTAACAAATGTGGCAAGAAAAATCAGAAAAAGGGACAAAACTCAACAAATTTCTACATTATTAACATAACTTTTTGGCTCAATTGTTGTCTTAAGTTGAAGACTATCTGTATTTGCAACTGTTTTCTGAGCCATAATCAAGGTTTTGGCCTAAGTCATATATGTGTCAGATCCCTAAAAGTGATACTGCCATTCAAATGGGAGGAGGGGGGCATTGGAGTCAATTTATTGGCAGTGCCTGTGACAACTGATATTTTACAACTGGTTTCCTGGCGCCGAAATGCCTGAGATCCCATCACCTTTTGGGGAATATTTATGATGGCCGTGTGGGACATTTCACTTTAATGTCTAAAGGAAGATAGCAATGGGAATGTATGTTTATTTGGCTCTCAGGGCAGTTGATAAGGGAAACATCTTCACACTTGTGTATTGGCTAGAATCTGCATTCTAACAAATGGGAGAGGTCTCTACTGCTTTAATTCTACTTGCATTGCCTAAGGGGATACAGATGTTGCTTTGAATTCAATGGTTGCCATCTACTTAATAAAAGGTTCCTTTTGAAATTCTCCATTTCAAGAGTCTTCACTTTCTTACACAAAAGTTATCTGTAAGACCACAAATTTCTGATCTGTTCTCTTCCCACTTTAGAGTCTTTAAAATGGCACATTTCGCAGGCAAGACCCACAAATACCTCTAACAATAACATTTTTTCTTTTATGTTGTGTCTTTAATGCAGAGAAAGCTGCTGTTGCAATTAAAATGGACCTTTTTGTTTTTCTTATGCTAATGATTCTATAATTTTGGTGATTAGGCCTATTTAAGCTGTTATTAAATAATACTAATACTAACACTAACACTAACACTAACAATAATAACAATACTACTAATACAACAATAATAATAATAAACAACTATTTTTCTGTCTATTCTTTGTTGTTGTAGAACTTGCAGGCGTTGCCAAAGCAATTAACTCTTTTCTAACTTTATTGTGCTTTACTATTTGCTATTCATACTTTTTTATTTTCACATCCTTATCCATATCCCCTATGACCTTTCCTTTAAAAGCAGGTTCTTTTCCTCCCTTTGCTCATTTATGCAGTGAAAATCCCCCCAACATGAAGTTAAAAATACAAATACCACTAGGAAGTTTGAAACAAAGATACACCAGAATTGCCTGGAAAATGCCATGGTCCAATGAATATTCATATAAACAAGCATGATGAGAGAAGGGAACCTGTACATTGAGAGCACACAGCATCTCAGGAGGAGTTGACGTCGCGATGACACGCTGTGCAATCTTGGAGCTCCAAGTTCACAGTCAATATTTCTGCTGCTGGATGGTCCTTTTGGACCTAAACTGTTCCGCAGAGACAGTGATAGTGAAGAGTACATCCAGCTAATCTCAGGGACACCGCAAAGTCCCTGATTGATCTTATTTCCGACTACAGAAACCAGCCATTGAAGCTGCTGAAGTTGTGACAGCTCCACAAGGGAAAGAAAGCGGAAAGAGAAAGCGTGTTGAATTGTCAAAATTTTATTATTAGAAAAGAGACTACCCCCAAAAAATTCAAAGCTAAATTAAAATTGCAGACAGAAGAGAATAAGCGATGAAAATTAAGCTACATTAAACTTAGTCTGTTATCTTTTTTAATTTTTCTTTTTATGGATGGATTTTTTGCAAATGTTCCCTATTTTTTAAACTGAATTGATTAGTTTTTCTTCTACTACTTTTTATTCTTTCTGATACATATAGATTAAAAAAATATTTTTATAATGCTTGATTGGATTGTTTTTTCTCTCCATTTAAGAACTGTTTTTTCTTTAAATAAAGATATAAAAAGGAATATAAAGAGGGCTGTAACAACAGAGGGAAAAGAAGTAACACTGCCACTTAGAGGCTGGAGGCTTGGAAACAGTGTTTTTTTTTCTTTGATCATTTGACACTTCAAGGTTTCTCAGCTTTTTTAATATGATAGTAGGAAGAGCACAGATTGTTTACACAGGTGTTCTTCGGGAGTTCTATCACCAGCTGGATTGGAGGGAAGACAAAACCTTGACTTGAAAGATTATAACGAACTTGCTTGAAATTTAATAAAAAGCCTTGAATGCTATAGTAGCAGTGTTTACAAATTTGAAGAATGGTGCAGCAGGAAAAAGAAACTTTAACATTGCAAATGATTATGTTTGAAATGCAAAAATTATTAGTAGTAACAGAGAAAATTGGAAAGAGATTGGAGAATAAGGAACACAAAACAGAAAAATTTGATGGAAAAATTGAGGATGTTTATCAAATGAAGAAAGTGGGGGGCAGAGTTCTAAAAATTGAAGAAAAAAATGAGCAAAGAGATAAGAATATTGTGGATACTGACAACAAACTGAGTGTGGTTGGAAATGGCAAGAGTGGAATATGGAAAGGGGAGGTAGATGGACTGGAACTCTACCCCAGATTTCAAAGTATAGAAGAAGAAAAGAGAGAAAAATTGATGGAGGTAAGGAGAGAAATCTTGACAGAAGCACCAGTGATAACCAAAGACAAGCTGATGGAAGGAGCAGATGGAGGGTTTCTAGTTTTCATGAGATACGAAATGAACAACAACTTGCAAAGAGAAGTCCATACAAGACTTACCAAGAAATTAATCAGAATACTAATGCTACAAATGGCAAAAGACATAAGACCGCACTATTACTGGAAAGATACAGGTTAATGTAATGAAAGTGTATAATAAAAATTAAGTTAAACTTAGTTAAATTTAGAGTATTATGTATAAAATGAAGTGATAATAGTTATAGTCAAATAAATGATTAATAATGATAATAATGCAGATATATATTAGTTTTTATTAGTTTGTAGTTTATATAAATTACAAATGGAGACTATGAGAGGAGGTTTAAAAGCTTTGTTATTAAATATAATCACTTTTTATTTAGAACATGTTATAAAGATGTAATGTTATTGGATGTTTTTAGGAAGCTCTAATGGAATGTCATTATATAATTTTACTTTATATTTAGAATATTTCATATTAAAGGACGTAAAAGTAATTATAGTCAAAAGAAGATTGAGGTACAATAATAGTAATATATATAAATATATTTGATTTAAAATATGTGATTTGATATGAATTGCAAATGATGACTATGGAAGGGATGCACAGAAATTTTGTAACCAACTGACATACTTTCTATAATTTGTAATGGAAGATGCTTTTATGTTTTTTGTTCTGTCTGTTTGTGTTTGTTGAAAAAATAAATACATTTTTTTTAAAAAAGAGAGCACACAGCATCTGAATGATAGGTTGGAGAGTGCATCATGTATTCTGAAATGGTGAAATATGGTTATGGACAGAGAGGGGGGAGGGAGGGAGAGAGAGAGAGAGATCGGTACTTATCCTTAATTGGTTCCAGGAGGTGTGATTAATACTAAAAATGATGAGTACCAAACAAATTTTCCCATAAGAAATTAGATACAGTAGTGAGTCACAAGGTAGCTGACAATGACAAATTCTAGCATGCTTTGAGTATCAAACAAAATGAGGATTGGACAAAATGTTCACTTCAAAATGTGTTGAGTAACAAATTTGATGAGTTTCAAAGCACTATCAAAGTACCACTGACTGACTGACTTACTGACTGACTGTCTGTCTGTCTGTCTGTCTGTCTGTCTATCTATCTTTACTATATTCACTAACAACTCAATAGTGAACATAGTCAACACACCTTCCTCTTATTTTCCCACAGTAACAACCATGTTATATGAGTTGGGCTAAGAGTTGGCCCAAAGTTACCCTGTTGGTTTTCATGCCTAAGGGGGTACTAGAAGTCTTGGTCTCCTGCTTTCTAGCCTGTGCCTTAAGTACTAGCTCAAACTGGAATTTTTTGGCTTGTTAGTAGCAAAACCAAAAGGATTAGTGGCATCTTTTATTATGCTATTAGTAATAGAGATATAGGAACACTGGATAATGAAGCAATCAATGGGACATCACACTGATTTCTGCCTGCTACAACAAATTCGAGAAGCAAACTCTTCTAGGTTCTCTTTCAATGTGGAAGACAGTTGGTAATATCTATTATTTTAGAACTTAATTTTTATCTTTTTTTAAAAAAAAATTTAAACATAAAAAACATAAAAATTTCTCATCCATTACATACAGCATGTCATTTGGTTACAAGCTTTGTGTATCCATATTTTCAGTTACATATACAGTCACAAATTTTTCATCTAATATGAATAGGTACCTCACTTTCATTTTACATCATTAAGGTGACCAACTTTTTTACAATGAAAAGGAGGACAAATAAATTGGAAAAATATATCGTAAATAAAAGAAATATTTTATTCATTGCAACAATAATACACTAAAATATGATATATGCATAATAAAAACATTTGCAACATTTTATATTGTAATTATGCTTACATGCCTGTTAATTTTTGTTTAAATGAGTACTTTTCCATTGAATTAATATTTTTTGTCAATGTATCATCTTCTAACAATATATTGGAAATATCTGAACAAGAAATATCCTTCATATTGAATTTTACGGCAAGTGCTGCAGCTAGAGTATCAACATTCAATCTCGATTTCTCACTTGACGAAAAATCATTGGCAATTGAAAAAAACTCTTTCAACTGCTGCATTAGTTCCAGGGCAGCACAACGTAAATTGAACAAGTATAAATAAATGTTCACATGGAATATGTTCATTTTTGAAATGGCTGAAAATATCCACCCATCTTTTATCAATTTCAACATGTTGATTTTCCCATTGTATTAATTTTTCAGAATTTAAATATACATTCAGTCTTCTAATTTCTTCAAAGAGACAATTGTCGTCTATTTTAATGTCTAGCATTTCTTTAGATAAAAATTCAACACAAGATTCAATATCTGTTCAATATACTTGCGATGAAGTAAAAAAAAAAACCATTAAAAACTGTTTAGTAAAACGTGAATTGTACTTACCTCTGTATAATTGAATATTCACTGAGAAAGAAATAATTACCGTGAGTCATTCAATTGCTGACGTGCCGTGAGTCTACTGCGTGCGTATGTGCCGTGTTGTGTTTCGGTAAGAAGTAAACAAAGCCACTTGCACGCGGCGCTCTCTCTCAAGGTCTCCCGTGCGGAGCGCATGCGTCTCATAATCGCGTCTTATACCGCACTATCCCGA
This sequence comes from Natrix helvetica, assembly GCF_964273705.1. NCBI lineage: Eukaryota > Metazoa > Chordata > Lepidosauria > Squamata > Natricidae > Natrix > Natrix helvetica. Next base: position 62,081,169 of record NC_138550.1, read on the forward strand.
GTCTTGACGAATTGTCATGTCAAATACAAATATGTCACATAATGCGCAACAGATTAGTCTTCAAATATCGAAAAGGAGGACATGTAGGAGGACACTTTTCGAGGGAGGACAGAACTTACAAAAGAAGGACTGTCCTCCCTAAAGGAGGACGGTTGGTCACCTTAACATCATATGTTCAATTACAGTTAATATTTATTTCCTTTCAGTAAACCTAATTCCCTTGCATTCTTAATTATCTATTTAATAACAGTATACCTTTATGTAATCACTTATCTCATTCTGATTGTTTTTACAATGTAAAATAATTTTCCAACTATTTATGTTTATACATCACTACTTTCAATTATGCATAGTTCCACTAATCATCCATCAAGTATGTTTATGTTCATTGTTGTCCTTGTACATCATACATTCCAACAAAAATATTGTTCCTTCATTTTTAAACAAAGTATTCTAAATGCTCACTTCATAAATATACCAATCTTTCATTACTTCCTTAATTAAACTATTTATCAACAACAAAATATCTTTATAATATACATCACTACCTAGTGTTATGCATAATATTACCGATCGTCTATTAAATGTACAGATTCATTATTATCCTTATCCTTCATTTTAAAGCAAAGTATTCTAAATTATTCAATTCATATGTAAGTCGGTCTTTCAATGTATCATTATTAATCTATTTAACAACATGATTGTATTATTACTTATCTCCTTCAATTAAAACATACATAAAACATTTTTCATTTCCAGGTTTTCTTTGTTCAACCACTGATAAAACAAGTCCCATATCTTATAAAATTGCTCATTTTCTTGTTCTCTGATTTCAAATATTAATTTGCTCATTTCAGCACACTCCATTATCTTTCGAATAACTTCCTCTTGTTTTGGTATTGTTTCATTTTTCCAATTATTTGCAAATACGATTGTAGCTGCTGTTAGAATGTTTATAATCAAATATTTCAAGTCTTTATAATTCCCAATAAAAAAATCTTTGGTTTAAGGTCTATGTGTTTGTGTATCATTTTCTCCAACCACATGTGAATCTTAGTCCAGTATCTTTTAGTTTCAATGCAAGTCCACCACATGTGGTAGTAAGAACCCGGTATCTGATGACATTTCCAACACTTTTCGGATTTATCCTTAGACATTCTTGCAATTCTCGTTGGGGGTAGATGCCACCTGTAAAACATCTTATACAAATTTTCTCTGTATGCAGTTGACATCGTCATTTTATAATTTTGGGACCACAATTTCTGCCATTTCTCTAAATCAATCCCATGTCCAAAATTTTCCCCCCAAGCTATCATAGTTTATTTAACTTGTTCCTCTTGTAGTTTAACCTCTAATAAATATCCATATAGTTTTTTAATTACTTTTTCATCAGTACCTGTTAAGATTTTATCTAACTCAGTCATTTCATTGTAAAGACCTTTTGATTTTCTATCTTCATTATATCTAGATTGTATCTGTACATATGAATACCAATTCATTTCTATTCCTTCTTGTTTCAACTCTTGAATAGATTTGAGTTTACCCTCTGTATTCAAAATTTCAACATATCTGACTGTTCCTTTTTATATATTATTAGATATGAAAAAGCTTCAATGATTGATATCCACATTGCTCAATCTGCTATCAAACTCCTCAACCTTCTTCTCTTTTGTTGGACTTTTTCTTCAATTTTTTTGATTCTGTTCTCATATTTCATCATCCAGTTTTACATATCTTCTATTTTTCCTTCCGTTTTAGCTACTTTTTGTTCTATGCTTTCAGTTCGTTGCTCTATTGTCTCAATTCTTCTTTCTATACTCTCAGTCTTTTTTACAATGGTATCTAATTTTTCATTCTTACAATCATCTGCTGTTTGTAATTTCTGTATTGCTTGCATGATTGCATCTAAAGTTACTCCCTTCTCTTTTTCTTGTTGGAGCATCGACTGTATTGATGTTTGTCCTCCTGCAGGTGAGGAGGCAGGGGTTGTTGTTGTAGAACCAACAGATGTTACCTTTCTGCTCATCTTCTAAGTTTTTTTGTGTTTTAGTCCAATTATTCTAATTAGTATCACAAGGATTTCAGCTATAATTCAGCTTATTGTAAATAGAATGAAAGGAGAAAAAAGAAAGAAAAGAGAAATAGTGATCTCTTGGTTGAAAGAGAAAAATGAAAGAGAGAAAGGAAAGAGGGGGAAAGGAAGAAAAAATATAAATAAATAAAATTCTTCAATCCAATTTACTCAAATTTTAAAGCAAGCCATCTATTTATCTCCAATATCTTCAAAGTAGAAAGGAGAGCAAAGAAAAATAAAAAATCAATACTTCAAAAGCTTCCAAAATAAAAAAGAATTCAAAGAACCAAGGAAGGAGCCAAGGAAGGAAGAAAAAATAATCACCACCTCCCCAGCAAAATAATATATGCACTGCCACAAAGTTAGGGGAAAAAAATTCAAAGTTTCTTCTTCTTTTTTTTTTAAGATGAAAATCTTTCCAAGGTCACTCTGAGCTTTCCCTTAAAGCTTCTGTTTAGTCTGAAGTAGGTTTCCAGATACTGAAAGTTCCACAGGAAGCAGCTGTGTAAACAACTGTCCTGCCCCCATCAGTTCTTAACCAAATAGCCTTCAAGGGAACAGCTTCTCTCTAAACAGTCAAATAGTAACACTTAGTAACAATGTTTCAAGTCCACTAGGTGGCAGTGTTAATTGCATTCACCCTCAATGCTTATTTTTTCCCGGCTCCATTTTTAATTTTTTTACCTTCAGAAAACAAGAATTCAGAAATGCAAAAAGAAAAGCCAAAAAAAGAGAAAAAGATCTTCAATGCAGTTAAAATTTAAACTCAGTATCCCCACAAAGTCCAGAATTAAAAAGAATAAAAAACACAGTAAGCCAATCCACATTAAGTTACAATTGAAAGTCCAGTCTGGCTTCCAAGAATAAAAAGAGAAAAAAAGAAAAAACTTCAATTGGCCATCTTAGATCCGCCGCTTTCTCTCTAGTCAGCCTTTATTTTAACTTAAGTTTCCAACTTTAGGGTGTTCTCTCTCTAATAGAAAAAAGATTTTAAAACTCTCACCAAAACGACATGCTTCTCTCCTGCCCTTGCGTGTGGGAGCTGTCAGCAGTTTCAGCAGCCTTGAGGCTGACTCGCGATCACTGGCAAAGGGGGCTTTTTCCGGGTCACCAGAGAGTTTGCGGGTGTCTCTGGGACCGCAGGATATCCCCCTAGCTTTCACTGTCTCTTCATGACAGTTTAGGTCCAGATTGGATCGTCCAGATGACCCGAATTCAACGGCTGTCCAGAGAGCCTGGAAAGTCATTGTGGCACCACGATGTGAAGCTCCACCCATCCAAACTTAATTTTTATCTTGCTGTTTTTATTTGATTTTAAGCTACCTAGAGTTGCCTCTTAGTGAAATGGGGGGGGGGGCATATAAATTTAATAAACAAATAAATAAACCCTGGTTGTTTTCATACTGGAAAACAAGGACTGGCTAGTGTCAGGTTTCCTCCCCAGGCTCCCCCAGCTTCGGTTTAATTTAATGGCAAAAAATATCCTTTGTTTCTAATGGCACAATTCCAAGTATTAACTACAGTTATTGAATTTACCATATTAAGAGTCCTTTGAAAAGGGAGTGCTGCGTTTCATGGCAAAAAAAGTGGGCCTTGTCCTTGGATGAACTATGCAGGGTTGATTGATTGACATCTATAAAGCAACAGCACATTAAAAGTCCTCCTCCCTGCTATTTTAATTGCCTGTTGATTTCTTGGCCTTCTCAGCCACTTTCACATGACAAGGCTGGTATTTATGATTTTAGTTTTCATCTGCACACATAGCCTTTGAATTAAACTACAAAAGTAAGGAACAGTAAGGATAAAGCGGCAATCTCCCAGTTTTGTTTTTGCTGTTGCTTTCCATAAATAGATACCAGGCTCTATGAAGATCAAAAGACTTGCTTCTGTTTTTCTCTTACTTTTGATCAAGAGAGAATTTCATAAAGTGTTAGTTTAAACTAGGAAGGAAATTTTTTTACATTGTGCACGCTCAGCATTGATCTTACTTCCTCCACATAGCTGATAGATCCTGAATTTGCTGCTTGTGGGTTGTGTTGTGTTGTGTTGTGTTGTGTTATAAATACTATGTAGCCTTAGGAGTATGGTTGCCTCACACATCTAAAAAGCAATAGATTGGAGAAGACACACAAAGAAAGCATGGAGATATGGGAAATTATATAGCTAATTGCCAAAATATGAATGATGAACCCTTTATGAAATTGAATACCAAGCACATATAATGGTAAGGTAACATGTCAATAACATCCACACCCAACATTTATGGCTAGATTCGACTTACAGGTAACTATAATTAAGATGACAACCACAATCTCCTCTTTTAACATGCATTTTCCTATTGACTTGTTTATTTATTTGTTAGTTCTCTAGCCTGACTTTCATACCAACCTTAAATCAAGTGTAAATGGTTCCTCTTTCTCCTATTTTTTCCACACAACACAATCCTGTGAGGTAAATTGTGAAGTAGTCTAGGCAAGAAGCACAATGAGTTCTATTTTTATTGTAAGGTTGCAGTCAGACTTTTGCAAGACTGAAAGTATTTCTCTACCTCTTTCCTTTTACTCTCTGGAAAACTAGAATATAATTAATTGGAAGGGACCTTGTAGATCTTCTAGTCCAACTCCCTGCTGAAGCAGGAAACCCTATCATTTCAGATAAAATGGTTGCCCAATCTCTTCTTAAAAACTTCCAGTATTAGAGCATTCACAACTTCTTGAGGCAAGTTGTTCACTGATTAATTGTTCTGACTGTCAGGAAATTTCTTCTTAGTTCTAGGTTGCTCCTCTCCTTGATTACTTTCCATCCATTGCTTCTTGTTCTGCTTTCAGAGGGAGCTTGACTCCCTCTTCTTTGTGGCAACCCCTGAGATATTTAAAACACTGCTATCATGTCATTCCTAGTCCTGCTTTTCATTAAAGTAGACATACCCAATTCTAGCAACTGTTCTTTATATATTTTAGCCTCCAGTCCCCTAATCATCTTTGTTGCTCTTCTCTGCACTCTTTCTAGAGCAGGGGTGTCAAACTCAATTTCACTGAGGACCACATCAGAATTATGGTTGTCTTCAAAGGGCCAATTGCATCTGAGACTATGATGACTCACAGCGGCCAGGTGGGCATAGCGGGTAGGTGTGGCTGGGTGGTCACAGCACTTTGTCATGACTAGGTGGATGTGGGTGGAGGGGCATGACCAGCTTGACACCACTTACTGGGTGCGGCTGTGTTGGGATGGAATAAGTTGTACCAGCTAACTCGACATGGAAACAATTTGGTGCCCCACAAGCTCCTCGTCTACTCACCTCCCCAAACTGCTGGCAGTCAAGTGTGTGTTTGCATGCACGCATGCACACACACACACACACACACACACATACACATACACACACTGCATTCCAGGATTAGGGACTTTTGTCCACAGAGGAGGGAGAGGGCCTTCTCTCCAAGCCCAGGTATGATTGGCAGTTTGCAAGCTCAAATGATGTGTGTGTTTGCGTGCGTTCATGTTCAAAGGAGATATTCTTCTCCCAATGTCAGATATCATTAGCGTTTCCCTGTCCTGTGCTGCCCCCCCCTCCCAGTAAATCAGGAGGCAGAAGACTACTCTGCTGCGGGTGGAAGCACGGAGGGGAAATTTTTCAGGAAGCAGTTTCCTCCAAGTGCAACTTCTGCCTTTACAGATCTCTGGAGGGGGGGTAGTGGGCTTCCTAGTCCTGCACAAGGGATACTGGCCCTTCTTGAAAGGGAACCCCCATTTCCAATTGTGTGTGGCTGTTGCTTGTTTGTGGATGCTGGCTTGTTGGAGCAGCCTTCCCTTATGCAGATCCCCCCTCCAGAGATCTGTCAAGGTAGAAGTTGAACTTGGAGGAAACTACTTCCTGCAAACTTTCTCCTCTGATCTTCCACATGCAGCAGTGTCATCGTCCACCTCCTGTGGGGGGCAGGCAAGGCTTGGAGGGGTGATTCAGAAGTCTCCAGCAGAGGAAAGTGAGACCAGGGTAAGCGCCAAAGCCTTGTCCACCAGAGGAACCTCACCATCCCTCTGAGGCCATACAAAGGACCCGTGGATGGTTGCCCAGAGCTCTGGGTGATGGAAGACAAGCAACAGCCCAGCTGTCAAGCCCCTGAGGCACCAGGATCCCACAGCCCAGCCCAGCCCAGCCCAATCCAGCCTCACTTTCCTGAATGGGTGCCTCCTTCTCAAGACTACTGCTGTCTGCACTCAGTCTTCTTTGTCAACAATTGTTAAGTCTGGCATCCTATTAATATTATGAAATTTATTTGCCACCCATCTCATGATTCAAGGCAGTTCTATAGATGTAGGATCTGAGTAATGGTGATTATAACAAAGAGAGACCCACCTCCATTTCATTGGACCCCCAGAATTCAGGGAAAGGGGTATTGAGACAAGCCCAGTTATTGCATTAAGATTCTGGGTTAGAAATCAGGGTGAAGGAAGGACCTGAAAGAAAACCCCTTCTAGGTCAGGTGCCCCTTGAATATAGTGCATCCCTCTCAAGGGAGAGACTGCCTGGAGGACCCCACTCCAGTCCTTACCTAATGTTGGCCTCCTGCCGATCCCTAGCATTAGTAGCTGGGAACAGAATCAAGGGACATGCAGCAACAGAAAGCAAAGTGCCCCACTCCTTCTTCATGTGAGGAAACCTGGCTTTGTAAGCAAAGCATCCTCAATGATAGGATGGGAGACTACCAGGAGAGGCCAGAAGGAGGTGGCAAGGTGATGGGTAGAGGGGAACAGGGCTATTGGGGGCCAAGCACTAAGGCCAGACTTTCCTCAGACTCTCCCTCCCTCCCCTCCTTCCTTTTCTGCCTCCCTCCTTCTCGTTCCCATTTCCTCCCTCCCTCTCTCCACACCCTGGAAGGGATGAGGGGAGGGAGAGAGAGTGGCAGTGCTGCCAGTAGCCATGGCTTTTGCACATGCGGACGTGGCAGGAGGCAGGATGGGAGCTGTCCCAATGAAAGGAAAGCACTTGGGGACTGCAGGGCCAGTGGACATGGCCAGACTGACAAGAGGGACAGGAAGGCGGTGCAGGCACTAGTGGCAGGTGTGGTGCTGCTACTGGGGCTCTAAGTGCTGCTCTACTACAATTTTGTGGTGGCCACCCAGTGCCAAAATACTCTCAGCCTGCAGGGTAAGACAGTGCTCATTACAGGTTAGCTGCGTGCCAGCCCCTGCATACTTGCCGACTCCTGTGCATGCATCCAGGGGGAACCCCTGGCCAGGCTGGGGTGGACTAGGACCATGGCGGCTGGCGCTGGCCTCTCACCATCTTCAGGTCAGTGCCCTGGGCCAGATCTAACCATATTACAGGCTGAATATGGCCTGTGGGCCTTGAGTTTGACATGTCTGTTCTAGAGTCTCAGCATCTTTTTTACATTGTGGTGACCAAATGATGAAGATCTTGAAAAGTACTGGGCCTAAAACAGAGCCTTAGGGAATCCCACTGCATACTTCTCTCCATGTAGATGCAGTTCCATTGAGGATTACATGTTGAGTGCAGTTGGCCATCCAGTTACGAATCCATCTGAAGGTGATACTGTCTAACCCATATTTTTCTATTTGTCACCCACCCCACCGCACTTTAAAACATAGTGACAAGGCAAAGCTGATCCACTCCATGCATCAACTTGGCTTTATAGGGAAGGATTTTATGCATGCATTGCTGCTCTGCTACTATAGCATATAGTTTTGTTTTGCAACCTTCTTGCATTGTCCTATATTGAGGCAGGACATTAAATGAAACTGGACATAAAGTAAGACAAGACAGAAAGAAGGAATGAAAACTTGCTTTTAAAATGTGTAGAAGAACAGGAAATATTAAATGCCAAACCGCAAGTTCACACCTGCTCAAGTTCAGCTAAAGTTCACACATACAGTCAAGCATAGAACTAAACACATAGCTAATCACAAATGGCTGCTGGAAACTTAGACACTTCTTTGTAAGATATCTGTGACCTCTATCACCAAAAGGGAGGCAAGATATTTAGTTTCTTTAGCATAGTAACAGGAGCTACAAACCAATCAACACCAATATGTTACATTTCCGTGTTCTGTTGCTTTTGAAGAACATATAAGAACTCGCTTCTCCATAAGAAAACTGTTCAGATGTTTAGATGTCTGCTTTGGCTATCTTGCTCTGAACCTTTGCTCAAATAAAGCAACTTATTTTGATTCCGAAGTCTGAGTCCCTTAATTTTCTGCAACAATATAGCATTTTTCTTATAGCAGGAAATAATTTCCTTTATAAAAAGAAAAAGCTAATGGAAGCATATTTGCAGAATTATTATTAAAAACAGCAGTGTTTTTAGGGGAATGAAAAAAAGTCTGAAAATATAACCACCAGGAAGGCATCCTATGTCCATGAATGAGGGTTTTTTATGTTTTATTCAGGATTAATAGAGCTTGGTGACTTTATGAGGAAAGGGCCCTTTTTTAATTTGGAAAGTTATTATCTTTAATGACCCATCTATAAAAGAGATTGTTCTAATGAAACCATCACTTTGCAACTGTTTTAGCTATATTTTTATTTTGTGTGCTTTATTGTATGTTATATTATAATAACAGTGTTTTCAAGTTGTATAACATATGGAAATCCATTGCAATGGAGAAATGTGAAATAAGTGAATCTTTCAGTCTTGTGGCTCCTGCATCCATAAATTATCCACCATGTTTTGCCAGAGGTGGGTTCCTACTACTTCGCACTGGTTTGGGCAAATTGGTTGTGGAAATTGTGATTGGGTCATTGAACCGGTAGACATGGCAGGAAGCTCTCTCTCTCCCCCCCCCCCCTTGAATCGGTTCCCCGGTCGCCCATGCCATTGGTTTTTAGTCCATTTTTAATGTTCTGTGCATGCACAAAAATGTTCTAAGCATCTGCGCACAGAGTGAACCAACAGTAACACCGGCAGCAACCCACCCCTGTATACCACCTCAGCCCTTTTAAGTGAAAACTGATTTTGGTTATATCTGAGCACTATTACTCTAAAATTTGGTAATTTTATTAGGGGATTTTAAATTGTATTTTTAACTGTCTTTCACTTAAGTCCATCCTCCTCCATGCACATATGTATATGTCTCTGTTCTTTTGTATATATGTTTGTCTTATGTGTATTTTTTATCTGTTTGATTGTACGCCGCCCCGAGTCCTTCGGGAGAGGGTTGCGGCTAATCAAATAAAATTATTATTATTATTATTAAATTGTAAAAATATATAGTTGCATTTTTTTACTTGTGAAAAATGAATAGCTTTATAGGAGACAGAACATCCCACAACGGACTTATGTAAAAATGCATTTTGCATAATTTTGCATTTAAGTACAGCTAATGATACATCCAACACGTGTTTAGAAAACACAGGTGAGTTTGGGAAGGAAGTCAATACAGAGCAATGACAGCCTGCATTTAAATCAACGTTTTTAAACGTAACAACTTTAAGATGTTTGGACTAAGTCCCAGAATCCCCCAGTTGCACTAAATGAATCATATTCTAATTACATATACTCATCAAACATTTTTGAAATGTTTTTTCTTCAAAAAATCACACGATTATTGCTGTCTCCCTTCTTTGTTCATGAAGAATTAAAATACAAGGCCAAAGAGGTGTTACTTTATAACAGGCTCAGTTTGTGTTTCAAATAGAAACTGAATATTATGGAAGTCCAATTGTCACAATTTACCATTTCTGTTTGAATTTTTAACTTTTAAAGAGAGGGTGCTTTACACCTCCCAACCTTTCACCTCCAAGAACAAGATATGCCTGCTGAGTAAAGTGAGGGGAAACTCCTTCTGTCTCTTTTCCTTGAGCTGCTCCAAGCAGCTTAATAGGCTCTAAGGTATTTTTTTCTTCAATAAGTTTGTTTGCCAGGAGGCATCAGTCTCCAGGGCCAAACTGGATGCTCAAAGGAGCTGAAAAATATCAGTGCATTTGGAATCCTTCATACTTTTCTCCCCCTAGTTAAAATTATTGGCTTTGACGACATTATCAGTTCAAGTAGTTTTTTTCTAAAACCATCCACCTACTTCTGAAATCATTCCTCAGGTCTCCTTTCCTGCTGTCCCCCAAGCTGCTAACACAGACAAAATCTCCATATCCCCTGATTCCAGCAGGTCATATGCCCCTAAGACTGACTGCCCTTTCTTCGGAGGATATATTTTTTTCCTTCAATGAGCCCAAAGAAATGTAGACATTTATATGCTTATTCGGATAGCTGATAAAGCAAAAATTGGATTTTCAGCTATTTTTATTGTTGTGATTTGCACACAGCCAATGAAACACATAAATCTTTTCTTCATTGCTTTCATAGCCTTTCCAGCTGTCTCATTTGCATCAGATAACTGCCAATGTGATACTGTGGTCTATCCCCTTCTATTTGAAAAGAGGATGAATTAAGAATCACTTTCTGAATAACTATATTTTGTTTTCAAAGCCTAAACCTAGTTGTCTAGGCAACCATTATATTTCTTTTAAATGGTTTGAATGCAGTGTGTGTAAGAGCATATATAAGCATGTATGTACATGTACATTGTATGTAAACAATATGACAGCAGAATAACTTCCCTACTAAAATATAACATGGATAATTTCTGTTGACAAATTACTCTTCTTTCACTTGTGTTGTCGCCTTATGATATATGTTCTGATTTATTGTGCTCAGCATCGGGTATCCATAAATCATCAAAAGAATTTTACAATGGGTTGTAGAATGGCCATCTAATGAAGTGCTTGCAATAATATGCCTTTTATAACAATTTGGAATATAATTTCCACTATGCGAATGGATTAAGTAAAACTACAAGTCCTGGCACATCTTTTTAAAGGTGTATTTATAATTAATCAATTGCTTGACCAAGTATTAACTTCCACCATCTTAATGATCTCTCTCAGAGTTCAATATATAGTTGTGCATCTTTGTGTAAAAAAAGTGTGTGTGTATGACAAAGCCAATGAAATAGAAAGGAAATGCCAAATTAACAGTAGGAGTCCATCAGTTTGTTCCATAAAGACTGTATGACTTATGATAACTACTTCACATTCATTATATAACACTCTACCTTAAAAAAACATTTTTCAATTTTTATTACATTTTGCTTTTGCAAGTATTTGCAAGAACTGGGCACTTTATAAGCATAATGATATCTTTAAAAGGTTCCTTGATCCAATTAAACATTCTATAATTGGCTGGAGACATTAGCCCAGTTTACATTTGATATATGAAGAGATATAAATAAATAAAAGGGAAAGTATTGGCTCTGTAATGATCCTGGTTCTGCTAGAGTTATTTTGTGTTGCTTTCTTACAGACATTAACTAAGAAGAAATACCAACAGCAGTAAAGTGTTTAACCATCCTTCTACACATTACCATATTTTTGGAGTATAAGATGCACCAGAGTATAAGACGCACCAAGGTTTTGAAGAGGAAAATTTTTAAAAAAGTTTTTGTACTCTGCAAACCTCCCAAAAATGGCCCGTTTTCCTTTTTTTTAAGGGCATGAATAGTCTTTAGGAGGCTTGTAGAGTAGTCCTAGGGGTGGGTGTGGGGGGCAAAAATGAGCAAAAAACAGGAATGGATAGCCTTTAGGAAGCTTATAGAGTGCTCCTGGGGTTTTGGGGGGGGCAAAATTGAGCATAAAACAGCCTGTTTTTTGCTCATTTATGGCCTCCCCAGCCCCCAGGAGCTCTCTGAAAGCCTACTACAGGCTCTGCGCGGCCATTTTGGTGAAGGGGTGGGGCTTTGGGAGGCAAAAAATGCTGTATTCAGTGTATAAGACGCATCCAGATTTTCAGCCTCTTGTCTGAGGGGAAAAGGTGCGTCTTATACTCCAAAAAATATGGTAAGTCCTTTTCAATGTATAAGGATGTTCTAACTTAGAATTTGGCAGTGTGGGGGAGTGTATCATATTCTTCTTGTTCAATTGTGTCAGAGATAAACATGCTAGATTTGGTATATAGTTAAGAAAGGGTCCAATGTGTGCTTAAGTGATGTTATAATAGTGTAAACAAGACAGAAAAACAGATTTAGAATTCTTAGAAAATAATCCCAGGGTGGAGGTGATCAGAAATCTAATTTGCTTATGAAATAGAATGAACAAAATGTACAAATTATAGGAGACTCCCTGCTCAATACAAGTATGACAACAGCAGTTCTATAATGAGGTTAAATTAGTTTTGCCATCCTCTTATACAACACTTATAGAACATTTAGTAACAGAAGGCCAGATAGCCTATCAAAATCAGTGAACTATGATTACATATAAATGTCAATAATATGCTTGCGTTCGCTCTCCCTCTGCAAAGATTGATGCAAGGCTACTGTTATGAAAGTAGACAGAAAACAGGATGCTATAGAAATTCCATTGAAAAAGGATTAGTATTCATGGAACTGCAATTGGCTAGTTAAGAGCCACTCCTTGATTTTTTATTTATCTTATAATGAGGTGAGGACATTTAATGCAAAGCTCTATTGGCCCTTTTTCTTATGATTGCTGTCATGCAAAGAACATCTTCCACATTCTAATTCTGTAATCTTTATTGTCTTCTATGTCATCACATGGAATAGGAACAACATAAAGTCATTTGGGGACAGTAAATGTAAATATATATGTGGCCTAGACTATGCAGCATTTTCAGTTTTCTATTATTTCATTCTGCCAGTTTCTTAATTGCATATTCACAAAACTGTAAGTGTCCATACTGTATTAACTGCCAACTATTAAAATATTTAATTTATTTATTGTATTAGTTGTAAAAGTTACACTCTCTGCATGAAGCAATAAAAATTCACAATTTGGTTTATACAACCAAATTCTGATTAGAGCTTTAGGAGACAGGAACTAAGGTGAGTGAAGTCCTTAAAAATTTTAGCTAGCATTATTGCTTTACATTTTTATGAGTGAATGGACATTTTGTACAAAAGGACAAACTTTTGTTTAATAACAGAGAGGAGGCAAATGAACACTGCTTTCAAGACAATATTTATGAGAAAATGAAAATCTTTCAGAGAAGCAAAAGTCAGCGTTGCATAATTTCATGGTTTGCTGGAATATTTCTTTCAAAAGAACTATTTGCACTAAGTCATTAACCAAGTACGACTGTTTGAAGAACACTCACAAGCTACTTCAGAATGAATAGCATGGCATTTGAAAAGGCTATTTTCTTTTAAGCATTCTTCAGGTGGGATACTTTGCACCCTTTTTCATCATCATTACCTTTGCACATTCAGGTCCTGTCCAGTTAGATTAATATACAAAATATATTTATGAAGTACTGCCTTTTGCCATCAGTTAAAAGAGACATGCATATTTTATTTTATTTTCTTCAATTTTATTAACAAACATATAAAATACACACACACACAAATTTAGACGTACAACACATTTACACAATGCAATCCAAACAGGAGCTTCCTGTTCTTTCTAGTAGCAATTATCAATTGATAGTGCTCACCTTATATTATTTCCCATTCAATTGTATTTCATTTGAGTTTCACCATTCTTAACTTTCCTATTTTATTCATAACTATATTTTTGAGTTTTGTTACATTCCTTCATTGATTCTTGTTTCTTTCCTCCATCCACCTATACCATTTATCCCTTATCTGGTAGAATTCTGATTCTTCTTTTCCCTGAATTTCTTTAGTTAGTTTGTCCATTTCAGCGCAGTCCATAACCTTTCTTATTATTTCATCTTCACTTGGAGTTAGTTTGTTTTTCCATTTCTGGGCAAAGGCAATCCTTGCCGCTGTAATTATATGTAGTATTAAATATTGGATTTCTTTTTTGTATTTCGCAGACATTATTCCTAATAAAAAAATTTCAGGTTTCCATTCTATTTTAACCCCCGTTACTGCCTCCAGCCAATTTTTGATGTTTTTCCAAAAAAATTTAGCCTCCTCACAGGTCCACCATAAATGGTAATACGTTCCGTGTATCGATTCGCATTTCCAACATTTGGGGGAGGTATTTGTTGATACTTTAACTAACCTTGTTGGTGCCAGGTGCCATCTATAAAACATTTTGTACTGGTTTTCCTTGTATGCAACTGAGAGTGTCATTTTTAAGTTTGTTCCCCAAAATTTTTCCCATTTGTCTAATTAAATATTATATCCAAAGTTCTGCGCCCATTTTATCATTTGTTCTTTCACAATTTCCTCTTCCATTTTATACTTCAGGAGAAATTTATATATTCTCCCTATTATCTTTCTATCTGAGCTTTGAATAATTTTATCCAATTCATGTGGTTCTGTTTTGATGTCATATAATTTGGTATCTTTATTGTATTTAGTTTTGATTTGAAGGTAAGTTAGCCAGTCAACTTTCATGTTCTGTTCTGCCAATTCTTCAATTGTTTTAAAGTTTCCCTGTCTATCAATTAAGTCTCTATATCTTAGCATTTTGTTCAAATCTATAAAATTTGGATGGATTGACCTTTCTGTCAGTGATAGCCAATTCGGAATTTTCACATAGTGGTTTTTTTTTTATTTTGAGCCATTTTTGCAATAATGCTCTTCTAATTAAATGATTTTGAAAGTATTTGTGCGTTTTATTTTTATCATCCCATAGGAATGTATGCCAGCCTGCTTGCAAACCATGGCCTTCCAAGGTCAAAATTATTTTATTCTTTAGCTCTATCCAATCCTTCACCCATGTTATTGATACTGCTGATGCGTATAGATCCCAATTTGGTAATGCTAAACCTCCCCTCTCCTTGCTGTCTTGCATTGACTTTAGTTTAATCCTCGCTTTTCGTCCCTGCCAAATAAACCTAGCGGTTATTTTGTTTAATTCTTGAAAGAATTTTTTACCCGGATTAATAGGTGCTGCTTGCAACAGGAATAAGATTCTTGGTAAAATATTCATTTTAATTGTCGCTATACGTCCCATGAGTGATAGTTGAATATTTTTCCAATTTTCTAACTCTTTCTTTATTTGTATCACTAATTTATTATAGTTATCATCTTTAATTGTGGAACATTTTGCCGACACCCAGATCCCCAAGTATTTCACTTTCTTAGTTATTTGCATTCTGGTTGTTACTTCCAGTTCCTCTTCTTGCTTTTTTGTCATGTTCTTTGTTATCATTTTTGTTTTGTTTTTATTGATCTTTAGTCCTGCCACTTCGCCATATTCTTCTAATTTTTGACTTAATTTCAGACTGGATTCTAATGGGTCCTCTAGAACAAATACTAAGTCATCGGCATAGGCTTGGGCCTTATATTCTTCATTTTTGAGTCTTAAACCTTTTATTCCCTGGTCCTTCCGAATTTCATTTAATAAAATTTCCAAAGTTAATATAAACAGCAAAGGAGAGAGGGGGCATCCCTGTCTGACTCCTTTTTTTATTTCAATCTTCTCTGTTAATTCTCCATTCATCAGAACTTTGCTGTCTGATTGTTATAAAATCCTTCTATCATTTTTATAAATTTCCCCCCGAATTTCATCTCATCCAATAGTGTTATTATAAATTTCCAGATTACATTGTCAGATGCTTTTTGTGCATCAAGGAAAACCAGTACCATTTGTTTTTCTGGATGGGCCTTGTAGTACTCTATTATATCTAGGATGATTCTCGTATTATTTCTAATGTGTCTGTGAGGTAAAAATCCATTTTGGTCCAAGTGTATTCGTTCATTTAAAACCTGTTTAATTCTTCCTGCCATAATTGCTGCAAATATTTTATAATCGGAGTTTAGTAATGAAATTGGCCTGTAGTTTTGAATTTCTTGTAGGCTGGTTTCTTCTTTTGGGATCAGCGATATTATTGCTTCTGTCCATGATTCAGGTATCTTGGCTTTTCCTAAAACTTCATTAAACATTTCCACTCCTAACTCTTCCAATATTATTTTATTATATTTATATAGCTCCACCGGTATTCCATCTGGTCCTGGGGTTTTATTATTTTTCTGGTTTTTCAAGACTAGTTCCACTTCGGCTAACGTTATTGGCCTGTTTATCGTCTCCCTTTGCTCTTTTGAGATTGGTGTTATCTTTTCTGTGTTTAAATAATGCTTTATTTTGTTTTCCTCCATACTATCTTGTGCGTATAGTTTTGTGAAGTATTTATGAATAATATTCTTCTTTTCTTCTAGAGGTCAGGAGAGCTCCCGTTCCTCAACTCCAAGCACAATGACGTCACCACAGGAAGTCCACATATTTTATTTTAAAATCAAAATTATATTGCAATTCCCTGACTTCATTTATTCATCATTGTCATAAAACTTTCCCTATATAAAAAACAAAGGGAAGCCACAAGGTAATAAATCTTACTTCAAGATCAGAGGTTTATTGTTTCATGAACAATTTTGAACATGAATAGTAAACATAGCATTATTTAGATTAGCAACTTATTGCAATAAGTTCCACTGTCATAGCTGAATCCAGCAAGGATTAGCTACGGCCAGTGCCCCTGAACTCTTCCCAAGACAATCTTTTTATACTTTTCTGCACACATTTTGCAACTTACTTCCTTATTCTGTCTTACTGACTGTCACTGACCATCACTCTCTGCAAACACTGTGTACTTTTCAAGTTTTCAGACACTTGTTACTTTCAATTCCTCATTTCCCCCCACTCATTCTTCCTGCTCTAAATATACCCATATCAAGTACAAACTTTGCAGAAAATGCAGAACCAAGTCAGCACATTTGGAATATGTATGGTACATTTTGCAATTATATTAGTTTAAACTTTGGTTCAGTGAGGCCTGCAAGCTCACTCCTAGGCCTATTACCTGCAACTTTCCAATGAATATTTTCTCCCCTCACAGTCCCTCGTGTTTGTCCTGGAGGACAATATCAATGATTGACCATCTTGTACCTAGCACACCAGCTGTTTCAATTGTAAGTTTTAATTAGTTAATAAAACAAAACAACCTTCATTTAAGATGAAAGAGGACATCTACTTTGATTAAAAGTATTTCAGCAAGGCCAATACAGAAAAGGAGATAGACAGGATGAACCTTTTGAATGATGGGACATGCAACCCTAAATACAGAATGGAACTATAGAGGAGCAATGCAGTGCTAGTCCAGACAGCAGGAATAAGACCTCTGCTAAAGCAGGCTGTTTCTTGCAGTTGTTGTTGGGCATCCATGAAGCTGGTCTTTTCTTGTACATTGATGTTAGGCAGAAAAAAAAGTTACTCGATGCTGGCATGGTTTTAGGCAAAGGTTGTACAGAGAGCAGGGGCAGAGGTTGCTAGCACTTGCCTCCCTGTTGGGCAAAGTTTCAGTCTTTGCCTTGTAACAGTCAGGTGACCTGAGCTGAGGGGCTTCCTCATCTGGGGCAGGTACCTTCTTTCAGTGCAAAGCATGCATCCAAGAGCCCAGATGTTGACACTTCACATTGTGCTCAATGTTTTTCTTCTACTAATACACAATAGGAGGAGAACTATCTTTGACTAAAGTACCATGGTACCAATCTGATCATTCCTGACATTCTGATTCTTAAATAACAACAGGGGTGGGCTGCTGCAGGTTCACTGGGTTTGAGAGAACCCATAGCTAACATTATGGCCGGTTTGGAGAATCTCCATATCCCACCCCTGGTTGGTCCTGGCCACCCCACCCCATCCTTCCCAGGAGTCTCCATGTGGTCCATTTTGGATGCAAGGTAAATGCAGGCCCCATGCAAAGGCTCGGGGAGGGGAAAAATGGGCCTCCTAGAAGTTCCGAAAGGCTGGAAACAGGCTCATTTCTGACCTCCTGAGGGCCTCCAGAGCCCTGGGGAGGCAGTTTTTGCCCTCCCAGAAGCTTGAGGAAAGCCTCCAGAGCCTGGGGAAGGTGAAAATGTTGTGTGTCCTCCTCCCTCTGCCATGGTGCAGGAGGCTGACTAGGCCATGCCCATCATGGCCACACCCACCTAGCAACCAGGCAGAGAACACATTGCTGAAATTTTTGAAGCCCAGCCCTGAATAACAATAAAATCAGAACCCTTCATGAGGCCTTCCATAGGCCAGATGGTATATGGTGATTCCTGATCCTTTATAAATTATCTTCCTCGACATAATCAGATCCAGTGCTTTTTTATATGAGGCTTCCAGATGAAGTTTTTATTGCTGAAACACTAAATCTCTTTGGATAAATATCATTCAAGGCGAGTCTTGAGAGACCATTCTGGGAGGAGTTTGACTCTGTTGCCACCGAGGATTTGGACAGGCTGCGTGGGCGACTGCGAGCCACCACATGTTTATTGGACCCGTGTCCCTCCTGGCTTGTACTGGCATCCTGGGAGGTCACACGAGGCTGGCTACTGGGACTAGTGAACACTTCATTGAGTGAGGGGTTCCTGCTAGCTGTCTTGAAAGAGGCGGTTGTGAGGCCCTTGCTCAAGAAGCCTTCGCTGGACCCAACTGAGCTAGCTAATTACCGTCCCGTCTCCAACCTTCCCTTTCTAACGAAGGTTGTAGAGAGTGTGGTGGCTCAACAGTTCCCACGTCACCTGGAGGAATCTGATTATCTAGACCCGCGCCAGTCCGGCTTCCGACCTGGGCACAGCACAGAGACGGCCTTGGTCACGTTGGTGGATGATCTCTGGAGGGCCAGAGATAGGGGCTGTTCCTCTATCCTGGTCCTGTTAGATCTCTCAGCGGCTTTTGATACCATCGACCATGGTATCCTATTGCGCCGGCTGGAGGGGTTGGGGGTAGGGGGCACCATGCTGCGGTGGTTCCGCTCCTACCTCTCTGACCGGACGCAATGTGTGTTGGCAGGGGAGCAGAGGTCGACCCTGAGGCTGCTCACTTGTGGGGTGCCGCAGGGGTCGGTCCTCTCGCCACTCCTGTTCAACACATATATGAAGCCGCTGGGTGAGATCATCCGTGGTTTCGGGGTGGGATACCATCTGTACGCTGACGATACGCAGCTGTACATTTCCACCCCGAACCACCCCAACGAGGCTGTCGAAATGATGTCCCGGTGTTTGGAAGCCGTACGGGTCTGGATGGGAGATAACAGACTCAGACTCAAACCCTCCAAGACAGAGTGGCTGTGGCTACCGGCCCCCCAGTTCAACCAGTGTACTCCATCACTGGCCATCGGGGGCAAGCAACTGTCCCCCGTGGAGCGGGCGCGCAATTTGGGCGTCCTCCTAGATGCCCGGCTGTCTATGGATGACCATGTGGCAGCCGTGGCGAGGGGGGCGTTCCACCAGGTCCGCCTGGTGCGCCAATTGCACCCCCTATTGGACCGGGATGCCCTTCGCACAGTCACTCACGCGCTGGTGACGTCCCGTCTGGACTACTGCAATGCTCTCTACATGGGGCTCCCCTTGAGATGCACCCGGAGACTACAGCTGGTCCAGAATGTGGCCGCGCGGGCAATTATGGGGCGAACGAGGTTCACCCATGTAATACCTCTCCTGCGCGAGCTGCACTGGCTCCCTGTGGTCTACCGGGTGCGCTTCAAGGTGTTAATCACCATCTTTAAAGCGCTCCATGGCACAGGACCTAGTTATTTGCAGGATCGTATCCTGCCCCATACATCCCTGCGACCAATCCGCTCTCACAGAGAGGGACTCCTCCGGGTGCCGTCCACTAGGCAGTGCCAGAGGGCGGCACCCAGGAGTAGGGCCTTCTCTGTGATGGGCCCAGCCCTCTGGAATGACCTCCCCCCAGATATCAGGATAACGATGGATCTCCGCTCCTTCCGCACGAAACTCAAGACCCACCTGTTCCAACTAGCCGGCCTGGCTTAATCAGAACTTCTAACCTCCCTGGCAAATTTAAACTGTATATTTAAATCTTTTGGGTATTTAAATTGTTTTAATTGTATTAATTTTATTGTTATTTATTTTAACTTTGTGGCTTTTACTTTTTATATTGTTAATTGTTGATGTATTTACCTCCTCCATGCCACATGCCTTTATATTTGATTGTACGTCGCCCTGAGTCCCTTCACGGAGAGGGCGCGACTGATAAATTGAATCAAATAAATAAAATAAATACATTCAAAAGTCCACTCCTTCCAACACCTTAAACATAAAAATGTATATTGAAAAGTTCTATGTATAAGATGTATCATTGGTATTTAACACCAGGTAAGTTTTCTAAGATGTATAAAGGCATGTCAAATGAATGTTGGAAGTGTAAAAGTAAAGAGGGGACTTTTTAGCATCTATGGGATAAAGCAAAAAAAAATTGGAGTATGATTCATATTTTAAAATAGAAAATTTTGAAAATTGAGATAAAAATGAAACCAGAACCTTTTTTCTTTTGAGTTTAAAAGAAAAAGAATTTGGGGAAAAATTGGAACTTCGTTATTATATATGACTGCAGCAAGACTATTGTATGCACAAAAATGGAAGGATACTTCAATTCCTACTATGGACAAATTGTTGCAGAAGTAGATGGAGTTGGCTGAAATGGCAAAATTGACTACTTTGATCGGAGTAAAAGACGCACTGGAGTATAAGGCGCACCAAGGTTTTGAAGATGCTTTTTTTAAAAAGTAGGTAGGTAGATAAAGGGAGAGAAATGGAGAGAAAGAGAGAGAAATACAGTAGTTAGGTAGGTAGGTAGAGGGATAGAGAGAGAGAGAAAATACAGTAGGTAGGTAGGGAGAGAGAGAGGGTAGGTAGGTAGGTAGGTAGGTAGGTAGGTAGGTAGGTAGGTCGAAGGATAGAGAGAGAGAAATAGAAAGATATATAGAGAGAGAAATACAGTAGATAGGTAGGGGGGAGAGAGGGTAGGGAGGGAGGGGGAGAGAGAGAGAAATACAGTAGATAGGTAGGGAGAGAGAGTGTGTAGGTAGGTAGAGAGATAGAGATAGAGAAATAGAAAGAGGGAGAGAGAGAGAAATACAGTAGATAGGGAGAGAGAGAGAGAGAGCATAGGTAGGTAGGTAGGTAGGTAGGTAGAGGGATAGAGAGAAAGAGAGA